>NW_027275913.1:0-48086 GCF_030028105.1 Mobula birostris
CCATTTCCCCACCTCCCCGGGTCCCATCTCCCCACCTCTCCCTGTTCCGTCTCCCCACCTCACCCCATCCTGTCTCTCCACCTCACCCAGTCCTGTCTCTCCACCTCACCCTCTCCCTTCTCTCCACCTCACTCCGTCCCGTCTCCCCACCCCACCCCATTCTGTCTCTTCATCTCCCCGGGTCCCGTCTCCCCACCTTTCCCTGTTCCGTCTCTCCACCACACCATGGGTCCCGTCTCCCCACCTCCCCCCGTCCCATCTCCCTCACCTCCCCCCGTCCCGTCTCTCCACCTCACCCAGTCCCATCTTCCCACCTCACCCCGGCCCGTCTCCCCACCTCTCCCTGTTCCGTCTCCCCACCTCACCCCATCCTGTCTCCCCACCTCCCCGGGTCCCGTCTCCCCACCTCTCCCTGTTCCATCTCCCCACCTCACCCCGTCCTGTCTCCCCACCTCACCCTATCCTGTCTCTCCACCTCACCCAGTCCTGTCTCTCCATCTCCCCACCTCCCCAGGTCCTGTCTCCTCACCTCCCCCCGTCCCGTCTCCCTACCTCTCCCTGTTCCGTCTCCCCACCTCACCCCATCCTGTCTCTCCACCTCACCCCGTCCTGTCTCTCCATCTCCCCACCTCCCTGGGTCCCATCTCCCCACCTCTCCCTGTTCCGTCTCTCCACCACACCACAGGTCCCGTCTCCCCAACTCCCCCTGAACCGTCTCCCCACCACACCCCATCCTGTCTCTCCACCTCCCCGGGTCCCGCTCTCCATCTCTCCGCTTTCCTGGGTCCCGTCTCTCTGTCGCTCCGTCTCACCATCTCTCCACCCCCGCGGGTCCCGTCTCCCCACCTCCCCGGGTTCTGTCTCTCTGGGTCCCATCTCCCCACCCCCACTGGGTCCCATCCTTCCACTTCCCCAGGTCCCTTCTCTCTGTCTCTCCGGGTCCCGTCTCTCCACCTCAACCGGGTCCTGTCCCTCCACTTCCCCGGGTCCCGACTCCCCACCTCACCCTGTCCCATCTCCCCACCTCCCTGGGTTCTGTCTCTCCACCCCCACTGGCTCCCGTCCCTCTACTTCCCCAGGTCCCATCTCTCCGTCTCTCCACCCCCGCGGGTTCCGTCTCTCTGGGTCCTGTCCCTCAACCTCCCCGGGTCCCGTCTCTCCATCCCACCCCGTCCGTCTCTCCACCTTCCCATCCACCTTCTCCCACTTCCCTGGCTCATCTCTCCCTCCAGTCATCAACCTCTCTGTCCCAGAACTAGGACTTGAAGTGACACTCTACACCCCTGTCCCACCCGTCTCCTCACCAGTACTGGGCTCACCTTTCTGGAGGGAGGATCGGGCAAGGATGAGAAGGAGACAGAGTACGAGGCAGTGTGTGGACACCATCACTCCCCCAGACAGATGAGAAGGACAAGGGAGAGACTTGTGATCCTCTCAGCTCCTGAACAGTCAGCTCAGCTGCAGCTGCTACCGATTACTGGTGCTTTTCAATCCCCTGCCCTGGCCAATTGGGGAGAGGTCCCGCCCACTCAGGCACCAAGACTCCAGGGTGGAGCGTGTCCAGATCCTGCCCCCTTTGGGCAGAATCCTCGTCTGACTCTGTCTCACTCTCTCCCATTTTCTGTCTCACTCTCACACACACACACACTTCTATTCTAAAGGATTTCAGGAATTCTGAATGTTTCACACTCTCTCAGTCTCAGTCTGGAAGGAGCTTCTTGCTCCCTGTCTGACCCCGGGAGTGTGTGATGGGACAGTGTGGAGGGAGCTTCACTCTGTGTCTGACCCCGGGAGTGTATGATGGGACAGTGTGGAGGGAGCTTCACTCTGTGTCTGACCCTGGGAGTGTGCGATGGGGTAGTGAGGAGGGAGATTCACTCTGTGTCTGACCCCACCACCCCAGTCAGGGATGTCAGCTTGTTAACTGGATTAAAGCATTCTCTTGGCTCCCATTTCTATGCCAGAGCCAGAGCTGAGTAGGGAGGGTGGGTCCAACTGGAACATGTTCGGCACCTGATGAATTACAGATGTTTTACATCGCAGCCAAGGAGATGGTGATTCCTCTCCATCTGCCTACAGTCATCCATTCTGTTTCCAGACAGAGAGGTCATGGGGTGTCCTCACTCAGTAATCCGTGTCTCTGAAACACAAGAAACTCTGCACATGCCGGAAACCTTGAGCAACACACAAAATGCTGCAGGAACTGAGCAGACCAGGCAGCACCTATAAAGAGGAATAAACAGTCGATGTTTCATGCCGAGAACTACCTTGTTTCTTGGAACCAAGCCCTCAAATAAGGATGTGACGTTATTGAGAATAATTCAGCCTGAAATTTCTGAATCAGAGTCAGGTTTATTGTTGCTGACTGATGTTGTCAAATTTGTTTTGTGGCAGCAGGGCTGTGCAGGACCTAAAAATCACTGTAAATGGTTTAAAAAGAAGAGTAGTGAGAGAGTGTACATGGACTATGGACTGATCACAAATCTGACAACAGAGGGGAAAAAGCTGTTCCTGAATCATTGGGTATGGATCTTCTGACTCTTGTACTTCCTCAGCAAGAAGAGGGCATGTCCCAGATAGTCAGGGTCCCCGACGATGGATGCCTTTCTTGAGGAATCGCCTCTTGAAGACGGTGGTAAGGGTTGTGCTCATGATGGAAATAGCTGCAGCTTCTGTGCATTGGACCCTCCGTACCAGGCACATAGAAACATAGAAACATAGAAAATAGGTGCAGGAGTAGGCCATTCGGCCCTTCGAGCCTGCACCGCCATTTATTATGATCATGGCTGATCATCCAACTCAGAACCCCGCCCCAGCCTTCCCTCCATACCCCCTGATCCCCGTAGCCACAAGGGCCATATCTAACTCCCTCTTAAATATAGCCAATGTACTGGCCTCAACTGTTTCCTGTGGCAGAGAATTCCACAGATTCACCACTCTCTGAGTGAAGAAGTTTTTCCTAATCTCGGTCCTAAAAGGCTTCCCCTTTATCCCCAAACTGTGACCCCTCGTTCTGGACTTCCCCAACATCGGGAACAATCTTCCTGCATCTAGCCTGTCCAATCCCTTTAGGATTTTATACATTTCAATCAGATCCCCCCTCAATCTTCTAAATTCCAACGAGTACAAGCCCAGTTCATCCAGTCTTTCTTCATATGAAAGTCCTGCCATCCCAGGAATCAATCTGGTGAACCTTCTTTGTACTCCCTCTATGGCAAGGATGTCTTTCCTCAGATTAGGGGACCAAAACTGCACACAATACTCCAGGTGTGGTCTCACCAAGCCCTTGTACAACTGCAGTAGTACCTCCCTGCTCCTGTACTCGAATCCTCTCGCTATAAATGCCAGCATACCATTCGGCTTTTTCACCGCCTGCTGTACCTGCACGCCCACTTTCAGTGACTGGTGTATAATGACACCCAGGTCTCGTTGCACCTCCCCTTTTCCCAATCGGCCACCATTCAGATAATAATCTGTTTTCTTATTTTTGCTACCAAAGTGGACAACTTCACATTTATCCACATTAAATTGCATCTGCCATGAATTTGCCCACTCACCCAACCTATCCAAGTCACTCTGCATCCTCTTAGCATCCTCCTCACAGCTAACACTGCCACCCAGCTTCGTGTCATCCGCAAACTTGGAGATGCTGCATTTAATTTCCTCATCCAAGTCATTAATATATATTGTAAACAAGTGGGGTCCCAGCACTGAGCCTTGCGGTACCCCACTAGTCACCGCCTGCCATTCTGAAAAGGTCCCGTTTATTCCCACTCTTTGCTTCCTGTCTGCTAACCAATTCTCCCTCCACATCAATACCTTACCCCCAATACCATGTGCTTTAAGTTTGCACACTAATCTCCTGTGTGGGACCTTGTCAAAAGCCTTTTGAAAATCCAAATATACCACATCCACTGGTTCCCCCCTATCCACTCTACTAGTTACATCCTCAAAAAATTCAATGAGATTCGTCAGACATGATTTTCCCTTCACAAATCCATGTTGACTTTGTCCGATGATTTCACCGCTTTCCAAATGTGCTGTTATCACATCTTTGATAACTGACTCCAGCAGTTTCCCCACCACCGACGTTAGGCTAACTGGTCTATAATTCCCCGGTTTCTCTCTCCCTCCTTTTTTAAAAAGTGGGGTTACATTAGCCACCCTCCAATCCTCAGGAACTAGTCCAGAATCTAACGAGTTTTGAAAAATTATCACTAATGCATCCACTAGTTCTTGGGCTACTTCCTTAAGCACTCTGGGATGCAGACCATCTGGCCCTGGGGATTTATCTGCCTTCAATCCCTTCAATTTACCTAACATCACTTCCCTACTAACAAGTATTTCGCTCAGTTCCTCCATCTCACTGGACCCTCTGTCCCCTACTATTTCTGGAAGATTATTTATGTCCTCCTTAGTGAAGACAGAACCAAAGTAATTATTCAATTGGTCTGCCATGTCCTTGCTCCCCATAATCAATTTACCTGTTTCTGTCTGTAGGGGACCTACATTTGTCTTTACCAGTCTTTTCCTTTTCACATATCTATAAAAGCTTTTACAGTCAGTTTTTATGTTCCCTGCCAGTTTTCTCTCATAATCTTTTTTCCCCTTCCTAATTAAGCCCTTTGTCCTCCTCTGCTGAACTCTGAATTTCTCCCAGTCCTCAGGTGAGCCATTTTCTCTGGCTAATTTGTATGCTTCTTCTTTGGAATTGATACTATCCCTAATTTCCCTTGTCAGCCACGGGTGCACTACCTTCCTTGATTTATTCTTTTGCCAAACTGGGATGAACAATTGTTGTAGTTCATCCATGCAACCTTTAAATGCTTGCCATTGCATATCCACCGTCAATCCTTTAAGTGTCATTTGCCAGTCTATCTTAACTAATTCACGTCTCATACCTTCAAAGTTACCCCTCTTTAAGTTCAGAACCTTTGTTTCTGAATTAACTATGTCACTCTCCATCTTAAAGAAGAATTCCACCATATTATGGTCACTCTTACCCAAGGGGCCTCTCACGACAAGATCGCTAATTAACCCTTCCTCATTGCTCAAAACCCAGTCCAGAATAGCCTGCTCTCTAGTTGGTTCCTCGACATGTTGGTTCAAAAAACCATCCCGCATACATTCCAAGAAATCCTCTTCCTCAGCACCTTTACCAATTTGGTTCACCCAATCTACACGTAGATTGAAGTCACCCATTATAACTGCTGTTCCTTTATTGCACACATTTCTAATTTCCTGTTTAATACCATCTCCGACCTCACTACTACTGTTAGGTGACCTGTACACAACTCCCACCAGCGTCTTCTGCCCCTTAGTGTTACGCAGCTCTACCCATATCGATTCCACATCTTCCCGGCTTATGTCCTTCCTTTCTATTGCGTTAGTCTCTTCTTTAACCAGCAACGCCACCCCACCTCCCCTCCCTTCATGTCTATCCCTCCTGAATATTGAATATCCCTGAACGTTGAGCTCCCATCCTTGGTCACCCTGGAGCCATGTCTCTGTGATCCCAACTATATCATAATCATTAATAACAATCTGCACTTTCAATTCATCCACCTTATTACGAATGCTCCTTGCATTGACACACAAAGCCTTCAGGCACTCTTTTACAACTCTCTTAGCCCTTATACAATTATGTTGAAAAGTGGCCCTTTTTAATGCTTGCCCTGGATTTGTCAGCCTGCCACTTTTACTCTTCTCCATAGTACTTTTTGTATCTACCCTCACTTTACACCCCCCTGTCTCTCTGCACTGGTTCCCATCCCCCTGTTGTGAACTAACCTCCTCACGCCTAGCCTCTTTAATTTGATTCCCACCCCCCAACCATTCTAGTTTAAAGTCACCTCAGTAGCCCTCGCTAATCTCCCTGCCAGGATATTGGTCCCCCTAGGATTCAAGTACAACCCGTTCTTTTTGTACAGGTCACGCCTGTGCCAAAAGAGGTCCCAATGATCCAAAAACTTGAATCCCTGCTCCCTGCTCCAATCCCTCAGCCACGCATTTATCCTCCACCTCATCGCATTCCTACTCTCACTGTCGCGTGGCACAGGCAGTAATCCCGAGATTACTACCTTTGCGGTCCTTTTTCTCAACTCCCTTCCTAGCTCCCTATATTCTCCTTTCAGGACCTCATCCCTTTTCCTACCTATGTCATTGGTACCTATATGTACCACGACCTCTGGCTCCTCACTCTCCCACTTCAGGATATCTTGGACACGATCAGAAATATCCCGGACCCTGGCACCAAGGAGGCAAATTACCATCCGGGTCTCTGGACTGCGTCCACAGAATCGCCTGTCTGACCCCCTTACTATCGAGTCCCCTATCACAACTGCCCTCCTCTTCCTTGCCCTACCCTTCTGAGCTACAGGGTCAGACTCTGTGCCGGAGGCACGGCCACTGTCGCTTCCCCCGGGTAAGCTGTCCCCCCCAACAGTACTCAAACAGGAGTACCTATTGTTAACGGGTACAGCCGTCGGGGTGCTCCCTATTACCTGACTCTTCCCCTTCCCCCTCCTAACCATGACCCACTTGTCTGCCTCCCGTGGCCCTGGCGTGACCACCTGCCTGAAACTCCTCTCTATCACCTCCTCACTCTCCCTGACCAGACGAAGGTCATCGAGCTGCAGCTCCAGTTCCGTAACGCGGTCCCTTAGGAGCTGCATCTCGATGCACTTGGCGCAGATGTAGACGTCCGGGATGCTTGGAGACTCCAGGGCTTCCCACATCCAACACCGAGAACAGCAAACTGCCCTCACACTCATACTGCCCCTCTCCTCAAATAACAACAAAAAATGAATCCCTCGCCTTGCCCATTTCCGCCTAAGCCCGTTGAGCCGAAGCCCTTAAGCCTTCACTCTGCTCCCGGCTCACTCCGCAGCCCGCAAACTACGCTGCCCGCTCTATGAGGCTCTGTTCCTTTTAAATCTGCCGCGCTCAACAGCCCGACGTCACACGCCTGCGCAGTCCCACCTCTCAGAACGCCGTTGAAGAAAAAAAAAATAACGAAAATTTCAAAAATATCTTTCTCGGCACTCCCACTCAGACTCTCAGACTCCTTCTTCGAATCAAACCCGAAGCAGGATTTCTGCCCTTTTAAATCTGTCGCGCTGCACTGCCCGACGAAGCAACCAGTCAGAATGCTCTCCACTGAATATGTGTCGAAATATGCTACAGTCTTTTGGGACATACCAAATATCCACAAGAAATATAACTATTGTTCAATTTAATGATTTCTCAAATTTAACTTAAGAACTGCAGTCTTTGCAGTGAGATAATATTCTCACATGTGGAAAACTGCATTTACAGAGTGACAGCACCAAAACAGGGCCTATGGCCCAGCTGCTTCGTGCCTACCAATATTCCCAGCCAAGCAAGACCCAGAACCTGCCAAACCTTTCCTGTCCATGTACCTGTCCAAATGATTTTTAAATATTGCTAATGTTCCTGCCTCAACCACTCCCTCTGTTGCATAAACAGACCGCCTTCTAAGTGAAAAATTTTAATGCGAGGAGTATTATGAATAAAGCAGATGAGCTTAGAGCGTGGATCAGCACCTGGAGCTATAAAGTTGTGGCCATTATAGAAACTTGGATGGTGCAGGGACAGGAATGGCTACTTCAAGTGCCAGACTTTAGATGTTTCAGAAAGGACAGGGAGGGAGGCAAAAGAGGTGGGGGCGTGGCACTGCTGTTCAGAGAGAGTATCACGGCTGGAGAAAAGAAGGAAGTCATGGAGGGGTCGTCTATGGAGTCTCTGTGGGTGGAAGTTAGGATTAGGAAGGGGTCAATAGCTCTACTGGGTGCTTTTTATTGACCACCAAATAGTAGCAGGGACATCGAGGGTCAGATAGGGAGACAGATTCTGGAACAGGGTTGTTGTGGGAGATTTTAATTTCCCAAATATTGATTGGCCTTTCCCTAGAGTGAGGGGTTTAAAAGAGGTGGAGTTTGTTAGGTGTGTTCAGGAAGGCTTCTTGACACAATATGTAGATAAGCCTACAAGAGGAGAGACTGTACTTGATTTGGTATTGGGAAATGAACCTGGTCAGGTGTCAGATCTCTCAGTGGGAGAGCATTTTGGAGATAGTGATCAGAATTCTATCTCCTTTACAATAGCATTGGAGAGGGATAGGAACAGACAAGTTAGGGAAACATTTAATTAGATTAAGGGGAAATATCAGGCTATCAGGCAGGAACTTGGAAGAATAAATTGGAAACAGATGTTCTCAGGGAAACGTACAGAAGAAATGTGGCAAATGTTCAGGGGATATTTGTGTGGGGTTCTGCGTAGGTACGTTCCAATGAGACAAGGAAAGGATGGTAGGGTACAGGAACCATGGTGTACAAAGGCTGTTGTAAATCTAGTCAAGAAGAAAGGAAGAGCTTATAAAAGGTTCAAAAAACTAGGTCATGATAGAGATCTGGAAGATTATAAGGCTAGCAGGATGGAGTTTAAGAATGAAATTAGGAGAGCCAGAAGGGGTCATGAAAAGGCCTTGGCAGACAGAATTAAGGAAAACGCCACGGCATTCTACAAATATGTGAAGAGCAAGAGGTTAAGATATGAGAGAATAGGACCAATCAAGTGTGACAGTGGAAAAGTGTGTATGGAACTGGAGGAGATAGCAGAGGTACTTAATGAATACTTTGCTTCAGTATTCACTATGGAAAAGGATCTTGGCAATTGTAGGGATGACTTGCAGTGGACTGAAAAGCTTGAACATGCAGACATTAAAAAAGAGGATGTGTTGGAGCTTTTGGAAAGTATCAAGTTGGATAAATCACCGGGACCAGAAGGGATGTAACCCAGGCTACTGTAGGAAGCGAGGGCGGAGATTGCTGAGGCTCTGGCAATGATCTTTGCATCATCAATGAGGATGGGAGAGGTCCTGGAGGATTGGCGGGTTGTGGATGTTGTTCCCTTATTCAAGAAAGGGATAGCCCAGGAAATTATAGACCAGTGAGCCTTACTTCAGTGGTTGGTAAGTTGATGGAGAAGATCCTGAGAGGAAGGATTTATGAACATTTCAAGAAGCTTGATATGATTAGGAATAGTCAGCATAGCTTTGTCAAAGGCAAGTCGTGCCTCACAAGCCTGATTGAGGATGTGACTAAACACATTGATGAAGGTAGAGCAGTAGATATAGTGTATATGGATTTCAGCAAGGCATTTGATAAGGTACTCCATACAAGGCTTATTGAGAAAGTAAGAAAGCATGGGATCCAAGGGCACATTGACTTGTGGATCCAGAACTGGCTTGCCTACAAAAGGCAAAGAGTGGTTGTAGATGGGTCATATTCTGCATGGAGGTCGATGACCAGTGGTGTGCCTCAGGGATCTGTTCTGGGACCCCCTACTCTTTGTGATTTTTATAAATGACCTGGATGAGGAAGTGGAGGGATGGGTTAGTAAATTTGCTGATGACACAAAAGTTGGGGATGTTGTGGATATTGTGGGGGGCTGTCAGAGGTTACAGCAGGGCATTGATAGGATGCAAAACTGGGCTGAGAAGTGGTAGATGAAGTTCAACCCAGATAAGTGTGAACTGGTTCATTTTGGTAGGTCAAATATGATGGCAGAATATAGCATTAATAGCAAGACTCTTGGCAATGTAGAGGATCAGACGGATCTTGGGGTCCAAGGCAATAGGATACTCAAAGCTGCTACGCAGGTTGACTCTGTGGTTAAGAAGGCATACGGTGCATTGGTCTTCATCAATCGTGGAATTGAGTTTAAGAGCCAGGAGGTAATGTTGCAGCTACATAGGACCCTGGTCAGACCCCACTTGGAGTACTGTGCTCAGTTCTGGTCGCCTCAGTACAGGAAGGACGTGGAAACCATAGAAAGGGTGCAGAGGATTTTTGCAAGGATTGGGGAGCATGCCTTAAAAGAATAGGTTGAATGAATTCAGCCTTTTCTCTTTGGAGCAACAGAGGATGAGCGGTGTCCTGATAGAGGTATATAAGATGATGAGAGGCATTGATCATGTGGATACTCAGAGGCCTTTTCCCAGGGCTGAAATGAGATGAGAGGGCATATTTTTAAGGTGCTTGGAAGTAGGTACAGAGGAGATGTCAGGGGTAAGTTTTTTTTTACACGGAGAGTGGTGAGTGTGTGGAATGGGCCGCCATTGGCGTTGGTGGAGGCAGAAACGATAGGGTCTTTTAAGAGACTCCTAGATGGATATATGGAGCTTAGAAAAATAGAGGGCTATGGGTAAGCCTAGGTAGTTCTAAGGTAGGGACATGTTCGGCACAGCTTTGTGGGCCGAAGGGCCTGTATTGTGCCGTAGGTTTTCTATGTTGCAGGCACATCAAGACCCTGCTGCCCCCCTCACTGGACCCCCTGCAGTTCACGTACCATCCCAACCATTCAACAGACGACGCCATTGCCATCACCCTCCACCTGGCCCTAACCCACTTGGACAAAAATGACACGTACGTTCGAATACTGTTCATAGACTTCAATTCAGCATTCAACACAATCATTCCTCAGAAACTTATCGGAAAGCTGAGCCTGCTGGGCCTGAACACCTCCCTCTGCAACTGGATCCTAGACTTCCTGACTGGGAGACCTCAGTCAGTCCAGATTGGAAGCAGCATCTCCAACACCATCACACTGAGCATGGGGGCCCCCCAGGGCTGTGTGCTCAGTCCACTGTTGTTCACTCTGCTGACCCACGATTGTGCTGCAACACACAGCTCGAACCACATCATCAAGTTCACCGATGACATGACCGTGGTGGGTCTCATCAGCAAGGACGATGAATCAGCATACAGAGAGGAGGTGCAGCGGCTAACGGACTGGTGCAGAGCCAACAACCTGTCTCTGAATGTGAACAAAACAAAAGAGATGGTTGTTGACTTCAGGAGGACACGGAACGACCACTCTCCACTGAACATTGACGACTCCACCGTAGAGATCGTTAACAGCACCAAATTTCTTGGTGTTCACCTGGCGGAGAATCTCACCTGGTCCCTCAACACCAACTCCATAGCAAAGAAAGCCCAGCAGCGTCTCTACTTTCTGCGAAGGCTGAGAAAAGTCCATCTCCCACCCCCAATCCTCACCACATTCTACAGAGGTTGTATTGAGAGCATCCTGAGCAGCTGCATCACTGCCTGGTTCAGAAATTGCACCGTCTCGGATCGCAAGACCCTGCAGCGGATAGTGAGGTCAGCTGAGAAGATCATCGGGGTCTCTCTTCCCGCCATTACAGACATTTACAGCACACCCTGCATCCATAAAGCAAACAGCATTATGAAGGACTCCACGCACCACTCATACGAACTCTTCTCCCTCCTCCCATCTGGCAAAAGGCACCGAAGTATTCGGGCTCTCATGACCAGATGATGTAACAGTTTCTTCCCCCAAGTCATCAGACTCCTCAATACCCAGAGCCTGGACTGACACCAATCTACTGCCCTCTACTGTGCATATTGTCTTGTTTATTATTTATTGTAATGCCTGCACTGTTTTGTGCACTTTATGCAGTCCTGGGTAGGTCTGTAGTCTAGTGTAGTTTTGTGTTGTTTTTTATGTAGTTCAGTGTAGTTTTTGTATTGTTCATGTAGTACCATGGTCCTGAAAAACGTTGTCCCGTTTTTACTGTGTACTGTACCAGCAGTTATGGTCGAAATGACAATAAAAAGTGACTTAACTCAACTCTCACCTCTCACCTAAACCTGTACCCTCTGGATTTTGATTATCATACCAGGGGACTGTCGTTAGTCTTATGACAGCAGGGTAGAAACTGAACTCAGTGAAACATAGTTTTAGACTTACTGAGCTGGCAGGAAGTGTAGACAAAGTCTATTGAGGAGAGGCTGGTTTCTGTGATATGCTGAGCTGTGTCCACAACTTTCTGTGATTCCTTGCGGTCACAGGCATTGCAGTTGCAGTACAGATGCCTTCTCTGGTCACCGTTAAAAATTGATGAGGTCAACAGGGCCATGCTGAATTTCTTTAGCTTCTGGAGAAAGTAGGTGAGCTTTCTAGGCCATGACATTGGTCGGACCAGGTCAGGATATTGGTGATGTTCACTCCTGAGACCATAAAGTTCTCAATCTCAGCACCATTAACATAGACAGGAGCATGTGTACTGCCCCAACCCCTCCTCTTCCTGCAGTCAGTGAGCTGCTCCTTGGATTTGCTGACACTGGGGGAAAGGTGTTGTCAGGACACTGTCAGCTGCTTCCACCCAATGAAGCAGATTAAACTATTGATATTTTCTTATGAGTGTTCTAGTTTGGTTGTAAATTTGACCAAAGATTATCATTCTCAAAGGATACATAAATACAATTTGCAGCTTCATAAAACCCTGGTCAGGCTACATCTGGAGTACAACCACCCAAGGATGAAGTGTCAGAGGCAGGCTGAGGACACAGTGTGGAGCGTGGCCACACAGGGACAAAGTGTGGGGCAGGGTGAGGAGGCAGTGTGCGGTTCAGGAAATTGTGCAAATTAATGTCTTGGACATCTGTATAGTGATCGCAAGACCCTATTGGATATTGGTAATGCAGAACACTGTAGGTCTGGTTCACTGATTCATTGGCAAAGACCGACAGTGGGAGAACTGCGTTGCCTTGGTTGTTTGGCAGACCAGGCCTTCATAAGTCCGTAACACTACAATATATAAGAAGAGAGTTAGGCCATTTGGCCCATTGAGTCTGCTCCACCATTTCATCACGGCTGATCCATTTTTCCTCGGCCCCAATCTCCTGCTTTCTCCCTGTATCCTTTCATGCCCTGACAAATCAAAAATCTATCAACTTCTGCCTTAAATATACATAAAGACTTGGCTCCCTGTGGCAAAGAATTCCACAGATTCACACTCTCTGGCTAAATAAATCCCTTCTCACCTTTGTTCTAAATGGATGTCCTTTTATTCTGAGGCTGTGTCCTCTGGTCTTTAATAGTCCCACCATCAGAAACATCTTCTCTACATCCACTCTATCAAAGTCTTTCAAAATTCAATAGGTTTCAATGAGGTCATCCCTCACTCTGCTGAATTCCAGTGAATACAGGCTCAGAGCCATCAATCGCTCTTCACATGACAAGCCATTCAATCCTGGAATCATTTTTGTTAACCTCTTTTGAACTCTTTCCAGTTTCAGTACATTCTTTCTAAGATAAGGGGCCCAAAACTGCTCACAATACTCCAAGTGAGGCCTCACCAGTGCTTTATAAAGTTTCAACATTATATCCTTGCTTTTATATTCTAGTCCACTTGAAATGAACGCCACCATCACATTTGCCTTTCTCACCACAGATTCAACCTGCAAATTAACCTTCAGGGAATCCTGCACAAGGACTCCCAAGTCCTCTTGCATCTCAGTTTTTTGTATTTTTTCTCCATTTAGAAAATAGTCAGCCTTTTCAGCCTATCGGCTCAGGGTGTCTGACCCTCCAAGGGAGGAGTTGTAAAGTTTGATGGCCACAGGCAGGAATGACTTCCTATGACGCTCTGTGCTGCATCTCGGTAGAATGAGTCTCTGACTGAATGTACTCCTGTGCCCACCCAGTACATTATGTAGTGGATGGGAGACATTGTCCAAGATGGCATGCAACTTAGACAGCATCCTCTTTTCAGACACCACCGTGAGAGAGTCCAGTTCCATCCCCACAACATCACTGGCCTTACAAATGAGTTTGTTGATTCTGTTGGTGTCTGCTACCGTCAGCCTGCTGCCCTAGCACACAACAGCAAACATGATAGCACTGGCCACCACAGACTTGTAGAACATCCTCAGCATCGTCTGGCAGATGTTAAAGGACCTCAGTCTCCTCAGGAAATAGAGACGGTTCTGACCCTTCTTGTAGACAGGCTCAATGTTCTTTGACCAGTCCAGTTTATTGTCAATTCGTATCCCCAGGTATTTGTAATCCTCCACCATGTCCACACTGACCCCCTGGATGGAAACAGGGGTCACCAGTACCTTAGCTCTCCTCAGGTCTACCACCAGCTCCTTAGGCTTTTTCACATTAAGCTGCAGATAACTCTTACTCTCACCTAGTCCCACCGACCTGCACTCAGCCCATAACCCTCTATTCCCTTCCTGTTCATATATCTATCCAACTTAACCTTAAACGACAATGTCAAACCTGCCTCAACCACTTCTGCTGGAAGCTCGTTCCACACAGCTACCACTCTCTGAGTAAAGAAGTTCCCCCTCATGTTACCCCCAAACTTTTGCCCTTTAACTCTCAACTCATGTCTTTTGTTTGAATCTCCCCCACTCTCAATGGAAAAAGCCTATCCATGTCAACTCTATCTATCCCCCTCATAATTTTAAACACCTCTATCAAGTCCCCCCTCAACCTTCCACGCTCCAAAGAATAAAGACCCAACTTGTTCAACCTTTCTCTGTAACTTAGGAGATGAAACCCAGGCAACATTTTAGTAAACCTCCTCTGTACTCCCTCAATTTTATTGACATCTTCCCTATAATTTGGTGACCAGAACTGTACACAATACTCCAAATTTGGCCTTACCAATGCCTTATACAATTTCAACATTACATCCCAATGCCTACATTCAATGCTCTGATTAATAAAGGCCAGCATACCAAAAGCTTACACGTCCAGGTTCAGGAACAGTTATTACCTCCGAATCACCAGGCTCCCGACTGACAAGGATAAATTCATTCACATTAACACTGAACTGACTGCACAATCTATGGGCTATGGATCTGTGCTTCACTGATGACTGCATTGGTGCTGCTTCAGGCACCCCTGCTGAACTTGTCAATTTCATTAGCTTTGCCTCCAATTTAAATTCACTTAGTCCATTATTGATTTATTTATTGAGATACAGTGCAGAATTTGCCCTTCTGGCACAGCGACCCCCGATTAAACCCTAGCCTAATCCCAGAACAGTTTACAATGACCAATTAATCTACCAACCATTACTCCTTTGGACTGTGGGAGGAAACGCGAGCATGCGGAGGAAACCCACATGGATTCCTTCATTCTTTCCCATTAAAGGTCTTCTCACCCACCTATCACCTTCCTCTGGTGCCCCCCTCCTTCCCTCCCTCACATGGTCCACTCTCTTCTCCTATTAGGTTCCTGCTTCTGCAGCGTTTTCCACCTATCACATCCCAGCTTCTTACTTCATCCCTGTCCTCCACCCGCCTGGTTTCACCCACCACCTCCTAGCTTGTCCTCTTTCACTTCCCCTCAGCTTTTGATTCTGATTTCTTCTCCCTTCTTTTCCAGTCCTGATGAAGGGTCTCGGCCTGAAACATGGACTGTTTATTCATTTCCCTAGATGCTGCCTGACCTGCTGAGTTCCTCCAGCATTTTGTGTGTGTTGCTCTGGTTTTCCAGCATCTGCAGAATCTTGTTTATTGACCTATTTGCACAGTTTGTCTTCTTTTGCAGATTGGTTGGTGGTCAGTCGTTGTAGTTTTTCATTGATTCTATTGCATTTCTCTGTTCTACTATGAATGCCTGCAAGACAATGAATGGGCAGGGTGTTATCCGTCCATCGTTGTCACCGATGAAGACCTCGACACCATTAGTCACTTTGAGACTGGATGCGGTGTGTCCGAAGATGACTGGTCAGGCTAATTCGGGCACGGAATGTCCTGGCACATGTTGGGCAGACGTGTGTAGGCACTGCAGTTGTTGCGCTGGTGCCTCTGGACTTGTGCAGCTCGCGCTTATGTTGTGCTTCAGCAATGCGCCTTGCTTCGTAAGCTTGACAGCTCTTGTGGACGAGGCCGCGCCAGGCAGGGCGGTTTTGTGCCAGCGTTTCCCAGGTGGTCGTGTCTGTGTCAAAGGACTTCAGGGAGACCTTTAGTGTGTCTTTGTAACATTTCTTCTGCCCTCCATGCGAACACCTTCCAGCAGAGAGTTCCCCAAAAAGGAGCTGCTTGGGTATGCGCTCGTCCGGCATGCGGATGACATGACCTGCACACCGGGTCTGTGCTCTCATCAGCAGTGTGTGCACTGATGGTGGACTTGCTCTAGAGAGAGCTTCAGTGTCTGGTACCTTGTCTTGTCATCTGATGCCTAATATTCTGGGAAGACAAGTCATGTGGAAATGGCTGAGCTGTCTTGCATGCCTTCGATATCCACGTTTCGCAGGCATACAGGAGGGTAGTGAGTACCACGGCTCTGTAGACCTTCAGTTTTGTTGCTGGACTGATTCCTCAGCGTTCCCATACAGTGGAGCGCAGTCTACCGAAAGCAGAACTTGCCTTCGCTATTCTGCAGTTAACTTCTGTATCAATAGTCACTGCTCAGGAGAGGGTGCTGCCAAGGTCAGTAAACTGGTCAACTGCCTGTAGTTTCTGCCCTTTGACCGTCATTTTTGGTTCTGTGTACGGTGCATGAGGGGCAGGCTGGTGCATGACCTCGGTCTTTTTGATGTTGATGGTGAGTCCAAAGTTCTCACAATCTGTGGAGAATTTGTCCATATTGTCCAGACTTGCATCTCTGGCTCTGAGCGGTCATCGGCAAAGAGGAAGTCTCTCAGAACAGTCTCCTTCACTTTGGTAACAGCTTGAAGTCTCCTCAGGTTGAAGAGCTTCCCATCCACTCTGTACTTGAGGCTGATTCCATCATCACTGTCCTGGAAGGCATCATTCAGCATGGCAGTAAACATCATGCTGAACAGCCCTGCGAGCACACAGCCCTGTTTGACGCCATTGGTGACTGGGATCGCCTCAGAGTATTCTCCGCCGTCCAGCACTCTGGCCATCATGCCATCATGGAACTGGCGTACCATCTGAATGAATCTGGTGGGGCAGCCAAACTTTGACATGATCCTCCACAGGCCTTGTCGGCAGACAGTGTCGAAGGCTTTCGTGAGGTCAACAGAAGTTGTGTAGAGTTCGCGATTCTGCTCCTGACATTTCTCCTCAAGTTGGTGTGCGGCAAAAGCCACGCTGTGAATCTGGCAGCAGGCCCAGCTCCAGGTGAGTGAGCAGACGATTTAGCAGGACTCTTGCAAGGGCTTTTCCTGCGATGGAGAGCAGTGAGATTCCTCGGTGGTTGTTGCATACTTGTCGATTGCCCTTCCTCTTGTAGAGGTGTACGATGGATGCATCTTTAAGTTCCTGAGGAATGGATCCTTGCTTCCAAAAAGACTGGAACAACTTGGTGAGCTTCTCTATAAGCACAGGACCACCGGCTTTGTAGATCTCTGCAGGTATGGCGTCTGCCCCTGGGGCTTTGCCACTGGAAAGCTGGCTGACAGCTTCCGTGACTTCGGCTGCCACCGGTGGGTCATCCATGACGCTGTTGATGTCGACCTGGGGAATCCTGTCTATCGCCTCATCGTTAATAGATGACGGTCGTCTGAGGATGGCTTCAAAGTGTTTAGCCCATCTCTGCAGGATCTGAGCCTTCTCTGTATTGAAAGTTGTACCATCTGTACTCAGGAGGGGGAACTCCCGAGAGACTGAGGTCCGTAGAGAGTGTTGAGGGCTTCATAGAATCGTTTCAAGTCATTTCTGTCAGTGTATCCCTGTACTTCATCTGCCTTGGCGCTCAGGCAGGCATCTTGCATTTTACACAGTTTATTCTGGACTGTCCTGTGAGGACTGGTAAAGGCGTTTTTCTTGGCAGCTGATGGTGGGTCGTTCTGATGGGCACAATGAAGGCAGTGCTTTTCAACAAGTAGAGCCTGTATCTCCTCATCATTCTCATCGAACCTGTCATGCTGCTTGTGGGTAGAGAGCCCTAGCATCTTCAGTGCAGATGAATGGACAGCATCCCTGAAACGATCCCAGTCGTCCACAGCGCTGCCTACAAGGTGTAGGTCAGGAAGCTTGGTTTCTAAATCTTCAGCCAGTGCTGAAGCAATGCTGGGGTTCTTCAGCCTGGCTACATTGATTCTTTTCATAGCCTTGCTTCCTTGTGATCGCCTCTTGGGTTTGATGTGGAGCTTCATTTTGGAGACAGTGAGCCTGTGATCTGTCCAGCAGTCAGCGCCACACATGATCTTGGTCACTCTGACATCCTGCCTGTCTTTTCTCCTGACAATGACATAGTCGGTAAGATGCCAATGCTTAGAGCGGGGGTGCATCCAGGAGGTCTTGTTACGGGTAGGCAGGCAGAAAGTTGTGTTGGGGATGAGGAGATCGTGTGCTGCACAGGTCTTCAGTAAGACTAGGCCGTTACTGTTACATTTGCGCACTCCATGACTCCCAACGACTCCCTGCCAGGCTGCAGAGTCGCACCCTACTCTTGCATTGAAGTCGCCGAGCAAGATTAGCTTGTCGGTGCTGCTCACTGCTGATAGCAGGGCGTCGAGTTCTTCATAGAACCTGTCTTTCGTCTCATCCGGTTTGGTCATTGTGGGGGCATAGGCGCTGATCAGGGTGGCTTGACTTCTGTTCTGTAGCGGAAGCTGTAGTGTCATGAGCCGGTCGTTCACACCCTTGGGGAGACTGGCAAGTTTCCGAACAAGGTGACTCCTGACGGCGAATCCAACTCCGGCATCACGACGCTCATCGCTGCCGCGACCGCTCCAGAAAAAAGTGTATCCACCTCCAGTTTCAGTCAGCTGACCTACGTTGGCAAGGCGAGTCTCACTCAGGGCTGCAATGTCAATGTTGTATCTTGCAAGCTCTCTGGCAACTAAGGCTGTTCTTCTCTCTGGTCTGTTTGCTGTAGGGTTGTCCAATAGCGTGCGCACCTTCCAAGTGCCTGTGGTGAGCGGTGTCACCTTGCGTTTTGTTGTGTTTGTTCGGCCGCCAAGATAGGATCCCCGCCAGCCGCGGTAAATTGGCCAGGGTGTAATGAAGCTGGCAATGTTTAGGGCACCTTTTCTAGCCCCTTCCTCACAATATGGAGGTGAGCAGTGCGTTCCTAAAGAGGGCTGCTCAGTCGCCCAGGTAGACGCCGAGTTTCACTGCTGCTTCGGTCAGCCAGAAACGACCAATAGACCTGAGCCGCCTGTGTGCAGGCCCGTGACTACAGCTCCCAGTGTATCCACACCTGCTGCTTCGTCCCTCGCCCATCGCCACGCGACTTCAAAGGTTGAGGGTGATGATGATGATGATGATGGTGTCGAGACTGGCACATGATTTGGATTTAAGTGACGGAGAGTTGCGCAGCGTCAGCCTCACTCTCTCTTCCCAATTCCCATCTGGGTCCAGTGGCAAGACAGAGTCTAGACGACTGGAGATGGGACTAGGCGCAGTGGATGACCAGGACGTCTTCTGTGTCTCGTCCTGCTCTACACGTTCCACGACGCTTGCAGAGACCGCCTTCTTGACCGTTGGACCTTCCACTGGTCTCGTCCGCTCAATCCGCCGGAGTCTGTCTTCACATGCTGGGATAGACAACTCCCTATCTCACCGAGGGTTTGTGACCCATCGGCTACCCTCACCTGGCTTAGCCGGCTTGTCGAAGCCGTTGCCCGGGGTGTGGCCGCTGTCGCATGCAAACAGCTACGGGGAGCCACAGGTGAGAGCTGAGTGCCAGGTGGGGACCTGATGAAGGTTTATAAGGTCGTAAGAGACACAGATAGAATTTTGCTGCTGGCTGGTTCTTCGCTGTGAAGATCAGGAGGGAAAAAGTTCTCCACCACTGTAGGGATTTTCTTCCTGCCTGTGCTGCGTAGGTTTACAGTGAGGGTCGGTACGTGCGGACCAATTCTACTCTTCAGGTGGGGGGAATATTCCACTGCGGCGACCGCAAGGCTGTAGGATGAGTTTTGGAGTTTTCCTTCTCCTAGACAGACTGCCTGGCAGGGCTAACGAGTCCCATCTACCCGGGTTTGGAATCGGAGTTGTCCTTTCTCCTAGGGTGGCTGCCAGCCGAAGCTGATGGGCCCAATTACACCGCCAGACAGTCGATCGTACCATAACATAGCAAATTCAGTAAGAACAGGGATGCCACGTGAAGCCATTGCTACGGGCACAGTGGTGTAGAAAAGGTTATATGCATGTAACCTCCCCTCCGAGGTAACAAGACAAACTGTGGTCCTGTGACGATCACTACACCTGGACTGGAGAAGCTATGGGAGATGCTTCACCTTCCCTAACTGATCACGACATCCAGCCCAGGACTCACCCGACTGAGTAGACTATCAGTATCTGTACACGTGTTCACGTGTACATTGATAAACACGTCTTAAATGTGTACATGTACGTCAAAGTGAGCATGTAATTTGAAGTACGCATGTAAATATTTGTGTGTGTGTGAATCTGTGTGTATCGTCAGTAAGTGTGTATGTGTGTGTGTTTGTGTGTAACTCCATGTCTGTGTTTTATAGGTGATTGTATATCAATATGTATTTATGTATGCCAAGTGTTTGTTGGTGTGCAAGGGCTTGTGTGTGTCACTTTATGGACATACAATCAATGTATATAAGCTCTCTTATGTATCTATATATATTTTGTTCTATATCTTATTGAGATTTTTGTGCTGCATCAGATCCCCAGTAACAACTATTTCATTCTTCTTTACACTTGGGTCCTGGAAATGATGTTAAACAATCTTGAATCTTGAGAGAGTGTGAGTGTGTGTATATATATATATATATATATATATATATATATACAGAGAGACCAGAGGTCTGAGCACTAGTCCTCCCATAACCCATGCATACACGTACAAACACCAAAACCCCAGCTAGGACCCCATACATCAGATCAGTTCCCCGGACTCGGCCCCCCAACGCACCCCTGCGGCAGGCACCTTCTTCAGAATGGGTCCAAGCCAAAGGGTGACGCAGAGGAACAACACACTCATTCTACCAGGAATGAGATATGATCCAAATGAACCATTTGTTTTACTGTCGACAGCTGCCAAGAAAGTCGCTATGTCTGAGAGCTGAGGATGCCTTGGCAGGAAAATGTAACAGCAGTGGCAAGCTACATTAACTGTTTATACTGGAGAAGAGAGAGGAGATGTGAACATCCGATGCCTGGTCCTTGAGAGGGAGGGCACAGGTTGTTCAATACCCAGTCCTGGAGAGTGACAGGACAGTGTGTCCGATACCCGGTCCCGGAGAGGGAGAGGTCAATGTGTCTGATACCGGGTCCCGGAGAGGGAGAGGGCAATGTGTCCGATACCGAGTCCCGGAGACGGAGAGGGCAACGTGTCCGAAACCCGGTCCCGGAGAGGGAGAGGGCAATGTGTCCGATACCCGGTCCCGGAGAGAGAGAACA
This sequence comes from Mobula birostris, assembly GCF_030028105.1. Lineage (NCBI taxonomy): Eukaryota > Metazoa > Chordata > Chondrichthyes > Myliobatiformes > Myliobatidae > Mobula > Mobula birostris. The sequence goes on from NW_027275913.1 coordinate 21,144, forward strand.
GTGTGTCCCATACCCGGTCCCGGGGAGAGAGAGGGCAACGTGTCCGATACCCGGTCCCGGAGAGGGAGAGGGCAACGTGTCCGATACCCGGTCCCGGAGAGGGAGAGGGCAACGTGTCCGATACCCGGTCCCGGAGAGGGAGAGGGCAACGTGTCCGAAACCCGGTCCCGGAGAGGGAGAGGGCAATGTGTCCGATACCCGGTCCCGGAGAGGAAGAGGGCAACGTGTCCGATACCCGGTCCCGGAGAGGAAGAGGGCAACGTGTCCGAAACCCGGTCCCGGAGAGGGAGAGGGCAATGTGTCCGATACCCGGTCCCGGAGAGAGAGAACAGTGTGTCTGATACCCGGTCCCGGAGAGAGAGAGGGCAACGTGTCCGATACCGGATCCCGGAGAGGGAGAGGGCAACGTGTCCGATACCGGGTCCCGGAGAGGGAGAGGGCAACGTGTCCGAAACACGGTCCCGGAGAGGGAGAGGGCAACGTGTCCGATACCCGGTCCCGGAAGGGAGAGGGCAACGTGTCCGATACCCGGTCCCGGAGAGGGAGAGGGCAACGTGTCCGAAACCCGGTCCCGGAGAGGGAGAGAGCAATGTGTCCGATACCCGGTCCCGGACAGAGAGAGGGCAACGTGTCCGATACCGGGTCCCGGAGAGGAAGAGGGCAACGTGTCCGATACCGGGTCCCGGAGAGGGAGAGGGCAACGTGTCCGATACCGGGTCCCGGAGAGGGAGAGGGCAACGTGTCCGATACCCGGTCCCGGAGAGGAAGAGGGCAACGTGTCCGAAACCCGGTCCCGGAGAGGGAGAGAGCAATGTGTCCGATACCCGGTCCCGGAGAGAGAGAACAGTGTCCGATACCCGGTCCCGGAGAGAGAGAGGGCAACGTGTCCGATACCGGGTCCCGGAGAGGGAGAGGGCAACGTGTCCGATACCCGCTCCCGGAGAGGGAGAGGGCAACGTGTCCGATACCCGGTCCCGGAGAGGGAGAGGGCAACGCGTCCGAAACCCGGTCCCGGAGAGGGAGAGGGCAACGTGTCCGAAACCCGGTCCCGGAGAGGGAGAGGGCAACGTGTCCGATACCGGGTCCCGGAGAGGGAGAGGGCAATGTGTCCGAAACCCGGTCCCGGAGAGGGAGAGGGCAACGTGTCCGATACCCGGTCCCGGAGAGGGAGAAGGCAACGTGTCCGAAACCCGGTCCCGGAGAGGGAGAGGGCAACGTGTCCGATACCCGGTCCCGGAGAGGGAGAGGGCAACGTGTCCGATACCCGGTCCCAGAGAGAGAGAACAGTGTGTCCGATACCCGGTCCCGGAGAGGGAGAGGGCAACGTGTCCGATACCGGGTCCCGGAGAGAGAGAGGGCAACGTGTCCGTTATCGGGTCCCGGAGAGAGAGAACAGTGTGTCCGATACCCGGTCCGGGAGAGTGACAGGACAGTGTGTCCGATACCCGGTCCCGGAGAGGGAGAGGGCAATGTGTCCGATACCCGGTCCCGGAGAGGGAGAGGACAATGTGTCCGAAACCCGGTCCCGGAGCGGGAGAGGACAATGTGTCCGAAACCCGGTCCCGGAGCGGGAGAGGGCAATGTGTCCGAAACCCGGTCCCGGAGAGGAGAGGACAGTGTGTCCAATCCTGGTCTCATTACCGGGGTGAAGTGAGAGGACAGAGTACACTGTGAGACTCTGTGTCTGACCCTGGGTGTGTGTGATGGGATGGTGTGGAGGTAGCTTCATCCAGTATCTGATCCTGGAAGTCTGTGATTGGACGGTGCGGAGGGAGCTTCACTCTGTGTCTGACCTCGAGTGTTCAATGAGACGGTGCGGAGGGAGCTTCACCCAGTGTCTGACCATGGGAGTGTGCAATGAGACAGTGCAGAGAGAGCTTTGCTCTGTGTCTGGCCCCAGGTGTGTGTAACAGGATGGTGTAGAGGTTTGGCAGCATCTCTAGGAAGAGGCACAGTTGACGTTTCAGATTGAGACCCTTCGTCATGACGAAGGGTCTCGGCCTGAAACGTCGACTGTGCCTCTTCCTAGAGATGCTGCCTGGCCTGCTGTGTTCACCAGCAACTTTGATGTGTGTTGCTTGAATTTCCAGCATCTGCAGAATTCCTGTTGTTTGTCGGTGTAGAGGTTTACTCTGTATCTGGCCCCGGGTATGAAAGGAGCTTCACCGTGTCTGACCCCAAGAGAGTGTGACAGGACTGTGTGGAGGAGATCTCACCCTGTCTGGCCCCAGCAGTGTGTGATGGGATGGTGTAGACGGAGTCTCACCCTGTCTGACCCCAGAGGCTGTAATGGGGCATTCTAAGAACCAGTGAAATGCTCCTGTCTCTTTGACCCACATCGTAAGTGCAGCCGACTCTGATTCTGTGTCCTGTTTGCACAGCTGTTCAAAACAGCTGGCCATGGAGAGAGACAGGGCCGGAGACTAAACAGATCCCAAAATAGCGAGCTCTCTCCTAGGCTGGCCGCCGGCTGGTGCTGTGTCTGCTTTGCCGGCTCACTGCATCACTCTCCACACCCTGTCTCTGACTGCCATGCTCTCCTCCACCTCGTCCACACGCCTGACTTCCGTCTGTCCCACTCTGTCCTCCTCTGTGCATGCGTGTGTGTAGTGTTTATGTCTGTGTATATCTGTCCAGATGTGAGTATGTGCATTTGGCTTTGCATATGTGTGTGTCTGTGTTTGAATATTCTGTGTATTTATGTGTGTGTGTGTTTGTCTCATATGTGGCTTTTGTTTGACTCTGGGCTGTATATGTGTGTTAGTGTGAGTCTATTCCTGTAACTGTGTGTGTGTGTGTGTGTGTGTGTGTGTGTGTGTGTGTGTGTGTGTATATACATGTGAGAGAGTGTGTGGGTGCATCTGCTGTGCATGGGCCTGAATTGTATATGTGTCTGTGTGGGTGGATGAGTTGAAGGGTGCACGTGTGTTTGTAATTTCATGTGTTCAAAAGACTATAAGACAGGAAGAGAATGAGGCCACTCAACCCATTGAATCTATTCCACCATCCCATCTCAGCTCTCAACCCCATTCTCCTGCCTTCACCCCGTAACTTTTGATACCCTGAGTAGTCAAGAATCTATCAAACCCCACTGAAGAAGATGGCGCCAGCAATCAACATGACCAAGGGTGATGTCCTGCAGACAGTCAGGAAACTACTTCTTTTACTTCCTCTTCCAAATATGATTCTGCTGCAATTGGAACCTGCAATTTACATTTTGATGGTGTTTTCAGGCCGATTAAGCGAGAGTTCAGTGAGGTTGCCAGCGGAATGTTCAAGAAGCCTGGAGACAGGGCACAGGCCTGTAATCAATCCCATTTTTTGCCAATTGGAGTGTCAATCAAGATTGAAATCAACGAGGATGGGAGCGAAAGGCAAGCGAGTGTTTAGTGTCATTTGCCTGTATTTGACCAGTCTCTCTCTCGCTCTCACTCGTTGTGACCGGAGGGTGCCTGCATTTGACTGGTCTCTCTCCTCCTCTCTCTCTCTCACTGCTCCCGGAGAAAGGTGTCTGCATTTGACCAGTCTCTCTCTTCCTTTCTGTCACTGTTCCTGGAGGAAGGTGCCAGGGCTTTGGATCTTAGGCAAGGTTTAATTGGTTTGTGGTTGGACTCTGCAGTTCATATTATGATGAGTTTCTCATTTCTGGTTACTCCTTTTTTTATTGCTTCTTTTTGTAAGTTTGATCAGGGCACACTGGCTCTGTGGCCCACAGTCAATGAATGACACTGTACACCCTCTCATCTCCATCTGAGATTCTACCAACAATGGTTGTATCATCAGCAAATTTATAGATGGCATTTGAGCTATGCCTATCCACACAGTCATGGGTATAGAGTAGAGCAGTGGGCTAAACACACACCCCTGAGATGCACCAGTGTTGATCGTCAGGAAGAAGGAGAAGTTATCAACAATCTATACAGATTGTGGTCTTACAGTTAGAGAGTCAAGGATCCAGATATAGAGGCCCAGGTTCTGTAGCTTTTCGATCAGGACTGTGGGAATGATGGTGAACTGAATTGAAATGAACTGAACTAAAGTGATCACTCCTAGGTTATTTCAATAACTCTGTGGTCTGATGTTTAATAGTCTGTGTTTTTCACTCATTCTTTGCTGTCTGTGCAATTTTATTTGCGTATTGGGTGTTTAATGTTTTCTTTGGACAGTTTCCAAGGTGTTTCATTTGTTTGGTGGCTGTCTGTGGGAAGATGAATCTCCAGGTTGTATACTGCATTCATACTTTGTTAATAAACGTGCTTTGGACTTTGAAATATACCCAATGACGGCCTCCACAGCTGTGGGGCAATAAATTCCACAGACTCACAACCCTCTGGCTTAACAAATTCCTTCTCATCTCTGTTCTTAAGGGATGTCGTTGTATTCCGAGGTTGTATCCTCTGGTCCTTGAATCCCCCACTATCGGAAACATCCTCTCCAAGTCCACTCTATCTAGGCCTTTCAATATTCGATAAATTTCAATGAGATCCTGCTCTCATTCTTCTAATCTCCAGCAAGTACAGGGCCAGAGCCATCAAATGTTTCTCATGCATTAATTCTTTCATTCTTGGGATCATTCTCATGAATCTCTTCTGGATCCTCTCCAATGCCAGCACATCCTTTCTTAAATAAGGGGCCCAGAACTGCTCAATACACTCCAAGTGAGGACTAACCATGTCTTATAAAGCCTCAGCATTACATTCTTGCTTTATACTGTAGTCCAATCAAAATGAGTGCTAACATTGCATTTGCCTTCCCCACATCCAACTCAGTCTGCAAGTTAACCTTTAGAGAATCCTGCACGAGGACTCCCAAGTCCCTTTGCACCTCTGAGTTTTGAATGTTCTCCCTGTTTAGAAAGAAGTCTACACCCTTATTCCTTCTATCAAAGTACACTTTCCTACACTATATTCCATCTGCCACTTCTTTGCCCATTCTCCTAATCCCTCCAAGTCTTTCTACAGATTCCCTGCTTCCTCGACACCGTCTGACCCTCCACCTACCTTTTGCCACAAAGCTATTAATTCCATCATCCAGCTCATTACCATACACTCAGTGGCCACTTTATTAGGTACACCTGATTGTTAATGCAAATCATTCCAGCCAATCATGCGGCTGCAACTCGGGGCATAAAAGCACGTGGACACGGTCAAGAGGTTTAGTAGTTTTTTCACACCAAACACCAGAATGGGGAAGAAGTGTGATCTAAGGATGTTGACTATGGAATGATTGTTGGTGCCAGACATGATGATTTGAATATCTCAGAAACTTTTCATGCTCTAGATTTTTGTTTATAGTTTTCCAGAGTTTACAGAGAATGGTGTGAAAAACAAAAAAAATCCAGTGAGCAGCAGTTCTGTGGGCAAAAATGCCTCGTTAATGAGGGAGGTTGGAGGAGAATGGCCAGACTGGGTCAAGCTGACAAGAAGGCAACAGTAAATCAAATAACCACGTGTTACAACAGCGAAAAGCAGAAGAGCATCTCTGGATGTACATCGTGTCAAGCCATAAAGCGGATGGGCTACAGCAGCAGAAGATCACGAACATACACGTATAACGTGAAAAGTAATGCACCCAACCCCTGTGGAATATCACTAGTCAGCGTCAGCCAGCCAGAAAAGGCTCCCTTTACCTCCTGCCAGTCTGCCAATCTTCTATCCATGTTAGTACAGTATCTTTAGTGTAATGCCATGGGCACTTATCTTGTTTAGCAGTCTTGTGTTGCATCTTGTCAAAGGCTTTCTGAAAATCCAAGTAAACAACATCGATTGACTCTCCATTGTCTATCTTTCCTGTTATTTTCTCAAAGAATTCCAACAGATGTGTCAGGCAAGATTTCCCCTTAAGAAAACATGCTGACTTCAGCTTATTTTATCATGTGCCTCAAGGACTTTGAATCCTCATCCATAATACTGGACTGTAACATCTTGCCAACCACTGAAGTCAGGCTAACTGACCTATAATTTCCTGCCTCCCTCCTTTCTTAAAGAGTGGAGTGACATTGCAATTTTCCAGTTGTTACGTACCCCGTAACTGGGTCGCCAAACCAGCAGAAATGGAACACTTAGTTGGAGTCTGGATTACTGGAACTAAGAAAGTTTTATTAAAGAAATAAGTAACACAGTACTCTAATCATAAGGATATAAATGCAACAGGTCAGCAATGATAAAACACACATGTACACAGAACTAGGATAATAGGATCAATCAAGCTCTATCGCAGTCTAGGGGTAAAATGATCAGTCTCAAGTGACGCAGTGTTCAGTTCAGTTTAGTTCAGTTCGCAGTAATCGCTGTTATGCCGTTGGGGAGAGGGAGAGAGAGAGAGCGAATGATGATATTCAAATCGGATTCAAACACACCTTTGATATTCCTCGCAGTTAGCTTTTGGGCAAGCCCTTTGTAATGTCTTCTGAGGTCACTGACTGTGACCCCTCCATTCCGGATACGATCGTTCTCCTGCGGTGAACCTGGCACCCAGGCAAGGGTGGACACACACACCAGGTTCCCGCCGATCATACCCTTTCACCCTGTGCGTCTATGGTCGGTCCTGCGACCGGACCTCCAAAACTTCCACCAACTTGTGGGGGGGGGGGGAGCACACCGCACTTCCAGGGTCTCGTTATCTCATGGTGTCGTGGTGTCTTACCTTAGCGAACCTGTTCCTTTTATCCCCCTGCTGGGGTATCGCCTGTCCATCAAACTTCAAACAGTTCAGGTTCAAAGCAACCGGTCTGACAATACTCAGAACTGTGTCTCTTTTCGTTAATCTCTCTCGTCTCTCATATTAGCATTTTGAATGTTTCCCCATTGTCTCTCTTATCGGCATCAATCTTCTGATAACTTGGACTTTTGTCACACAGTCCTCTGGAACCATTTCACAATGATCATTACTAATGCCTCCACAATCTCTTCAGCCACCTCTTTCAGAACTCTGAGGTACAGTCCACCTGATCCAGGTGACTTGGCTACCTTCAGAACTTTCAGATTCCCATGTACCTTCTCAGTAATAGGAACTGCAACTGCAACTACACTCACTTTTGCCCCATGACACTCTCAAACTTCTGTTGCAAAATACTTATCCAGTTTGTCCACCTTTTCCTTGTCCCCATTACTACCTCTCCAGCATCGTTTCCAGTGGCCCAATATCTACTGTCGCCTCTCTTTTATTCTTTATATATGTAAAAAAAAGAAATTCTTTGTATTTTCTTTGATACTACCAGCTAGCTTACCTTCATATTTCATCTTTTCTCTCTTTAGTGAATTTTTAGTTGCCTTCTGTTGGTTTTTAAAAGCTTTCACACCCTCTAACTTCCAACTAATTTTTGCTATATTGTAAGCCCTCTCTTTTGCTTTTATGCTGTTTTTGATTTCCCTTGTCTGCAACAGTTACCTCATCCTTTCTTTAGAATACTTCTGCTTTGAAATGTATCTACTCTGCACCTTCCAAATGGCTTCCAGAAACTTCAACCATTGCTGCCCTGCCATCCTCCCTCTCAATGAACTTTGTCCAGTTCCTCCCTCATGCCTCTGTAATTCCTTTTTATACTGATATATGCAATTTTAGCTTCTCCCTCTCAAACTGCAGGTTGAATTCTGTCATATTATGATCTCTGCCTCCTAACTTTCTTAATCAAATCCTGGTCTTTGCACTATGTCCAATCCAAAATTGCTGTATTGACTATACGATCCCCATTTCCAACTACATTTCTTCCTCCCCCCACCTTGAATGGCACCTTCAACCATGGTGCCACGGTTCAGTTGCTCATCCTTCCTACTGCCCTTGCTCCCATTTTCGCAACCATCGCAGACCTGTTGGGTAACCTCAAGGGTGAGACTCCAGCAATACCCCTGGGATCCCCTACCTGCCTCACCCTCCTATCCCTGGCCACAGATCAAATTTGTAGTTAATCTAGTGGGTGTGACTGTCTCCAGGTAACTCTCTCCTTCCTGATGCATCACAGTGTCTGTGCTTGTAACTGCCAGTGACGTGAGAGAATGTGTGCGTGTGTGTGTGTGTGTGTATTTGTATTTGAGTCTGTGTGTGCATGTCTATGTGTGTCTGTGTGTGTGTACCTATGTGTGCCTTCTGTTTGTATTGAGTCTCCCTCTCACTATCTCACCTCCCTCTCTCATACAAACTTCCTCTCTACCTCTCTCTCAAACTGAAATCTCTCACACATACACACAGTCTCACCTTCTCTCTCTCTCCTCACAAACACTCACACTCACCCTCCCTCACAGCCTCACTCCCTCTCTCTTCTCACACAGCCTCACCCCCTCTCATGCACACACAGAAACACAGTATCACCACTCTCTCCTCACATACACACACTTTCACCCTCAGTCTCACCTCCTCTCTGTCCAATGTCCACACACACACTCTCTCACTCACTCACTCACACGCACTCACTCTTATACCTGCTCTCATACACACAGAAACATACACAGACGCTCTCTCTCTCTCCCACAGACACACTCACACTCTCTCTCTCACACATACACTCTCTCTCACTCGCACACACTCTCACTCACTCTTACACCCGCCCTCATACACACAGAAACATACACAGACACACACGCAGTCTCTCTCTCCCTCCCTCTCCCACACACACACACACACACGCGCACGCACACACTCTCAATCTCTCAGAAACACCTGTCTCTGGCCCATCTTGTTCGTCAGTCTGAGCTCCCTCTCCAGTCTCGGCATACTGCCCAGAGCTCTGAAACAAGGGAGAATACTGAGCCAAACTCCACATTCATCGATGTCAGGGCCACATCCAAACCAAACATTCCCTCTCCAAGCTGAAATGTTGCCAAGCAGAGCAAGCAACATCATCCAGACACCCCTCTCTCAGTCCGATGTTCTCCTCATCTCTCTCAGTGTACGAGGGTAGGGCACACACTGTGAATGATGGGAAGTACTGAGAACAGAGGAGCTCAATGTATGAGGACAGGATAAATACCATGAATAGTGGGGAGTGCTGAGGAACAGAGGGAGTGCGGTGTATGAGGGTAAGACACACATTGTAAATGGTGTGGCATATCCAGGACAAACACTGTGAAAGGTGGGGAGTGCTGAGGAACAGAGGGACAGTGGTGTACAGGGGTAAGACACACACATCTGAAAGGTGGTGTTCACAATGGTGGGTGGTATGAAGGAAGCAGGAGGTCACATATACAAGGAGGGTTATGGGGGAGAGAGGGGTTGTGAATATGGGGAGGGGTGCAAGGGAGAGAGAGGTCATGAATGTCAGTAGGGGGTCATGAATATGGGGAGGGGTGTGGGGGAGGGAGGGGTGCGAGGGAGAGAGAGGTCATGAATGTCAGTAGGGAGTAGGGGGTCATGAATATGGGGAGGGGTGTGGGGGAGGGAGGGGTCATGAATGTTAGTAGGGGAGTAGGGGGTCATGAGTATGGGGAGGGATGGGGTGAGGGAGGGAGGGGGCACAAAGACAGGGAGGATTGTAGATGAGAGAACAGATCATGAAGACAGGGAGGGGCATACAGGAGGGGGGATCCTGGAGACGGGGGCTGTCGGGGAGGGAGTGTGTTCCCAGCACCCTGCGGCTAAGCTTGGTTCCAGTCCCAAACAAGACCTGTACCCAGTCTCCGGCTTGGTCCTGGTCCTGATCCCGCTCCTGGTACAGCTTGTGCTTTTGCTCAGGGTAGGGAACCAGTGCCTGGAACATATCTGAGGCAGTAGCGAGGGGGAGGTTGGGCCGCCACGTACACTAGGTCCTGGTTACTCCCCACCATTCACAGTGTGTGTCCGACCATTGTACACCAAGGCCCCTCTGCTTCTCATTACATGACAGCATTCACTGTGTGTGAGACAGTGTATTAAAGACACTGTGTGTGAGACAGTGTATTAGAGACACTGTGTGAGACAGTGTATTAGAGACACTGTGTTTGAGACAGTGTATTAGAGACACTGTGTGTGAGACAGTGTATTAGACACTGTGTGTGAGAGACAGTGCATTAGACACTGTGTGTGAGACAGTGCGTTAGAGACACTGTGTGTGAGACAGTGCATTAGAGACACTGTGTGTGAGACAGTGTATTAGAGAGACTGTGTGTGAGACAGTGTATTAGAGACAGTGTGAGAGACAGTGTATTAGAGACACTGTGTGAGAGACAGTGTATTAGAGACACTGTGTGTGAGACAGTGCATTAGAGACACTGTGTGAGACAGTGCATTAGAGACACTGTGTGAGATAGTGTATTAGAGACACCGTGTGTGAGACAGTGTATTAGAGACACCGTGTGAGAGAGTGTGTATTAGAGACACCGTATGTGAGACAGTGTATTAGAGACACCGTGTTTGAGACAGTGTATTAGAGACACCGAGTGAGAGACAGTGTATTAGAGACACCGTGTGTGACAGTGTATTAGAGACACCGTGTTTGAGACACTGTATTAGAGACACCGTGTTTGAGACAGTGTAGCAGAGACACCGTGTGAGAGACAGTGTGTTAGACACTGTGTGAGAGACAGTGTATTAGAGACACCGTGTGTGAGACAGTGTATTAGACACCGTGTGAGAGACAGTGTATAAGAGACACTGTGTGAGTGAGACAGTGTATTAGAGACACTGTGTGTGAGACAGTGTATTAGAGACACTGTGTGAGAAACTGTATTAGAGACACTGTGTGTGAGACAGTGTATTAGAGACACTGTGTGAGAGATAGTGTATTAGAGACACCGTGTGTGAGAGACAGTGTATTACAGACACGGTGTTTCAGACACTGTATTAGAGACACCGTGTTTGAGACAGTGTATTAGAGACACCATGTGAGAGACAGTGTATTAGACACTGTGTGAGAGACAGTGTATTAGAGACACTGTGTGAGTGAGACAGTGTATTAGAGACACCGTGTGTGAGACAGTGTATTAGACACCGTGTGAGAGACAGTGTATAAGAGACACTGTGTGAGTGAGACAGTGTATTAGAGACACTGTGTGAGTGAGACAGTGTATTAGAGACACTGTGTGTGAGACAGTGTATTAGAGACACTGTGTGAGAAACTGTATTAGAGACACTGTGTGTGAGACAGTGTATTAGAGACACTGTGTGAGACAGCGTATCAGAGACACTGTGTGTGAGAGATAGTGTATTAGAGACACTGTGTGTGAGAGACAGTGTATTAGAGACACTCTGTGTGTGAGACAGTGTATTAGAGACACCGTGTGTGAGACAGTGCATTAGAGACACTGTGTGTGACACAGTGTATTACAGACACTGTGTGTGAGAGATAGTGTATTAGAGACACTGTGTGTGAGAGATAGTGTATTAGAGACACTGTGTGTGAGACAGTGTATTAGAGACACTGTGTGTGAGACAGTGTATTAGAGACACTCTGTGAGACAGTGTATTAGAGACACTGTGTGAGAGATAGTGTATTAGAGACACTGTGTGTGAGAGACAGTGTATTAGAGACACTGTGTGTGAGACAGTGTATTAGAGACACTGTGTGAGACAGTGTATTAGAGACACTGTGTGTGAGAGACAGTGTATTAGAGACACTGCATTTGAGACAGTGTATTAGAGACACGGTGTGTGAGACAGTGTATTAGAGACACTGTGTGTGAGACGGTGTATTAGAGACACTGTGTGTGAGACGGTGTATTAGAGACACCGTCTGAGAGACAGTGTATTAGACACTGTGTGAGAGACAGTGTATTAGAGACACCGTGTGTGAGACAGTGTATTAGAGACACCGTGTGAGAGACAGTGTATTAGAGACACTGTGTGAGTGACACAGTGTATTAGAGACACTGTGTGTGAGACAGTGTATTAGAGACACTGTGTGAGAAAGTGTATTAGAGACACTGTGTGAGGCAGTGTATTACAGACACCGTGTGTGAGACAGTGTATTAGAGACACCATCTTAGACAGCGTATTAGAGACACTGTGTGTGAGAGATAGTGTATTAAAGACACTGTGTGTGAGAGATAGTGTATTAGAGACACCGTGTGTGAGAGACAGTGTATTACAGACACGGTGTTTCAGACACTGTATTAGAGACACCGTGTTTGAGACAGTGTATTAGAGACACCATGTGAGAGACAGTGTATTAGACACTGTGTGAGAGACAGTGTATTAGAGACACTGTGTGAGTGAGACAGTGTATTAGAGACACTGTGTGTGAGACAGTGTATTAGAGACACTGTGTGAGAAACTGTATTAGAGACACTGTGTGTGAGACAGTGTATTAGAGACACTGTGTGAGACAGCGTATCAGAGACACTGTGTGTGAGAGATAGTGTATTAAAGACACTGTGTGTGAGAGATAGTGTATTAGAGACACTGTGTGTGAGAGACAGTGTATTAGAGACACTCTGTGTGTGAGACAGTGTATTAGAGACACTGTGTGTGAGAGATAGTGTATTAGAGACACTCTGTGTGAGAGATAGTGTATTAGAGACACTGTGTGTGAGACAGTGTATTAGAGACACTGTGTGTGAGAGACAGTGCATTAGAGACACTGTGTGTGACACAGTGTATTACAGACACTGTGTGTGAGAGATAGTGTATTAGAGACACTGTGTGTGAGAGATAGTGTATTAGAGACACTGTGTGTGAGACAGTGTATTAGAGACACTGTGTGTGAGACAGTGTATTAGAGACACTGTGTGAGACAGTGTATTAGAGACACTGTGTGTGAGAGACAGTGTATTAGAGACACTGCGTTTGAGACAGTGTATTACACTGTGTGTGAGACGGTGTATTAGAGACACTGTGTGTGAGACGGTGTATTAGAGACTGTGTGTGAGATAGTGCATTAGAGACACTGTGTGTGACACAGTGTATTAGAGACACTCTGTGTGAGACAGTGTATTACAGACAGTGTGTGAGACAGCGTATTAGAGACACTGTGTGAGAAAGCGTATTAGAGACACTGTGTGAGACAGCGTATTAGAGACACTGTGTGTACAACAGTGTATTAGAGATACTGTGTGTGAGACAGTGTATTAGAGACACTGTGAGAGACAGTGTATTAGAGACACTGTGTGTGAGAAAGTGTATTAGAGACAGTGTGTGAGACAGTGTATTAGAGACACTGTGTGTGAGACAGTGTATTAGAGACACCGTGTGAGTGAGACTGTGTATTAGAGACACTATGTGTGAGACAGCGTATTAGAGACACTGTGTGAGACAGTGTATTAGAGACACTGTGTGTGAGAGACAGTGTATTAGAGACACTGCGTGTGTGAGACAGTGTATTAGAGACACTGTGTGTGAGACAGTGCATTAGAGACAGTGTGTGTGACACAGTGTATTAGAGACACTGTGTGTGAGAGATAGTGTATTAGACTGTGTGTGAGAGATAGTGTACTAGAGACACTGTGTGTGTGAGACAGTGTATTAGAGACACTGTGTGTGAGACAGTGTATTAGAGACACCGTGTGAGAGACAGTGTATTAGAGACACCGTGTGAGTGAGACAGTGTATTAGAGACACTGTGTATGAGACAGCGTATTAGAGACACTGTGTGAGACAGCGTGTTAGAGACACTGTGTGAGACAGCGTGTTAGAGACACTGTGTGTGAGAGACAGTGTATTAGAGACACTGTGTGTGAGAGACAGTGTATTAGAGACACTGCGTGTGTGAGACAGTGTATTAGAGACACTGTGTGTGAGACAGTGCATTAGAGACAGTGTGTGTGACACAGTGCATTAGAGACACTGTGTGTGAGAGATAGTGTATTAGACTGTGTGTGAGAGATAGTGTACTAGAGACACTGTGTGTGTGAGACAGTGTATTAGAGACACTGTGTGTGAGACAGTGTATTAGAGACACGGTGTGAGAGACAGTGTATTAGAGACACCGTGTGAGTGAGACAGTGTATTAGAGACACTGTGTATGAGACAGCGTATTAGAGACACTGTGAGAAGGCGTATTAGAGACACTGTGTGAGACAGCGTGTTAGAGACACTGTGTGTGAGAGACAGTGTATTAGAGACACTGTGTGTGAGAGACAGTGTATTAGAGACACTGTGTGTGTGAGACAGTGTATTAGAGACACTGTGTGAGACAGTGCATTAGAGACAGTGTGTCTGACAGAGGGTATTAGAGACACTGTGTGTGAGAGATAGTGTATTAGAGACACTGTGTGTGAGAGACAGTGTATTAGAGACACTGTGTGTGAGACAGTGTATTAGAGACAGTGTGTGACAGTGTATTAGAGACACCGTGTGAGAGAGTGTGTATCAGAGACACCATGTGTGAGACAGTGCATTAGAGACACCGTGTGTGAGACAGTGTGTTAGAGACACCGTGTTTGAGACAGTGTATTAGAGACTCTGTGTGTGAGACAGTGCATTAGAGACACTGTGTGTGAGACAGTGTATTAGAGACACTGTGTGTACAACAGTGTATTAGAGACACTGTGTGTACAACAGTGCATTAGAGACACCGTGTGTGGGACAGCGTATTACAGACACCGTGTGTGAGACAGTGTATTAGAGACACGGTGTTTGAGACAGTGTATTAGAGACACCGTGTGTGAGACAGTGTATTCGAGACACTGTGTGAGTGAGACAGTGTATTAGAGTCACTCTGTGTGAGACAGTGTATTAGAGACACTGTGTGAGACAGTGTATTAGAGACACTGTGTGTGAGACAGCGTATTAGAGACACTGTGTGAGACAGCGTATTAGAGACACTGTGTGTGAGATACTGTATAAAAGACACTGTGTGTGATCGACAGTGTATTAGAGACACTGTATGTGTGAGACAGTGCATTAGAGACACTGTGTCTGAGACAGTGCATTAGAGACACTGTGTGTGTCACAGTGTATTAGAGACACTCTGTGTGAGACACTGTATTAGAGACTGTGTGTGAGAAAGCGTATCAGAGACACTGTGTGAAACAGCGTATTAGAGAAACTGTGTGACAGCGTATTAGAGACACTGTGTACAACAGTATATTAGAGACACTGTGTGTGAGACAGTGTATTAGAGACTCTGTGAGAGACAGTGTATTAGAGACACTGTGAGAGACAGTGTATTAGAGACACTGTGTGTGAGAGACAGTGTATTAGAGACACTGTATGTGTGAGAGTGCATTAGAGACACTGTGTGTGAGACAGTGCATTAGAGACACTGTGTGTGACACAGTGCATTAGAGACACTGTGTGTGACACAGTATATTAGAGACACCGTGTGAGTGAGACAGTGTATTAGAGACACTATGTGTGAGACAGCGTATTAGAGACACTGTGTGAGACAGTGTATTAGAGACACTGTGTGTGAGACAGTGCATTAGAGACACCGTGTGTGGGACAGTATATTACAGACAGTGTGTGTGAGACAGTGTATTAGAGACACCGTGTGAGAGACAGTGTATTAGAGACACTGTATGTGAGTCAGCGTATTAGAGACTGTGTGTGAGACAGTGTATTAGAGACACCGTGTGTGGGACAGTGTATTACAGACAGTGTGTGTGAGACAGTGTATTAGAGACACCGTGTGAGAGACAGTGTATTAGAGACACTGTGTGAGAGTCAGTGTATTAGAGACACTGTGTGTGAGACAGTGCATCAGAGACACTGTGTGAGACAGTGCATTAGAGACACTGTGTCAGATAGTGTATCAGAGACACCGTGTGTGAGACAGTGTGTTAGAGACACCGTGTGAGAGAGTGTGTATTAGAGACACCGTGTGTGAGACAGTGTATTAGAGACACCGTGTTTGAGACAGTGTATTAGAGACACCGTGTGAGAGACTGTATTAGAGACACCGTGTGTGACAGTGTATTACAGACACCGTGTTTGAGACACTGTATTAGAGACACTGTGTTTGAGACAGTGTATTAGAGACACCGTGTGAAAGACAGTGTATTAGACACTGTGTGAGAGACAGTGTATTAGAGACACCGTGTGTGGGACAGTGTATTACAGACAGTGTGTGTGAGACAGTGTATTAGAGACACCGTGTGAGAGACAGTGTATTAGAGACACTGTGTGAGAGTCAGTGTATTAGAGACACTGTGTGTGAGACAGTGCATCAGAGACACTGTGTGAGACAGTGCATTAGAGACACTGTGTCAGATAGTGTATCAGAGACACCGTGTGTGAGACAGTGTGTTAGAGACACCGTGTGAGAGAGTGTGTATTAGAGACACCGTGTGTGAGACAGTGTATTAGAGACACCGTGTTTGAGACAGTGTATTAGAGACACCGTGTGAGAGACTGTATTAGAGACACCGTGTGTGACAGTGTATTAGAGACACCGTGTGAAAGACAGTGTATTAGACACTGTGTGAAAGACAGTGTATTAGAGACACCGTGTGTGAGACAGTGTATTAGACACCGTGTAAGAGACAGTGTATTAGAGACACTGTGTGAGTGAGACAGTGTATTAGAGACACTGTGTGTGAGACAGTTTATTAGAGACACTGTGTGAGAAACTGTATTAGAGACACTGTGTGTGAGAGACAGTGTATTAGAGACACTGTATGTGTGAGAGTGCATTAGAGACACTGTGTGTGAGACAGTGCATTAGAGACACTGTGTGTGACACAGTGCATTAGAGACACTGTGTGTGACACAGTGTATTAGAGACACCGTGTGAGTGAGACAGTGTATTAGAGACACTATGTGTGAGACAGCGTATTAGAGACACTGTGTGAGACAGTGTATTAGAGACACTGTGTGTGAGACAGTGCATTAGAGACACCGTGTGTGGGACAGTGTATTACAGACAGTGTGTGTGAGACAGTGTATTAGAGACACCGTGTGAGAGACAGTGTATTAGAGACACTGTATGTGAGTCAGCGTATTAGAGACTGTGTGTGAGACAGTGTATTAGAGACACCGTGTGTGGGACAGTGTATTACAGACAGTGTGTGTGAGACAGTGTATTAGAGACACCGTGTGAGAGACAGTGTATTAGAGACACTGTGTGAGAGTCAGTGTATTAGAGACACTGTGTTTGAGACAGTGCATCAGAGACACTGTGTGAGACAGTGCATTAGAGACACTGTGTCAGATAGTGTATCAGAGACACCGTGTGTGAGACAGTGTGTTAGAGACACCGTGTGAGAGAGTGTGTATTAGAGACACCGTGTGTGAGACAGTGTATTAGAGACACCGTGTTTGAGACAGTGTATTAGAGACACCGTGTGAGAGACTGTATTAGAGACACCGTGTGTGACAGTGTATTAGAGACACCGTGTTTGAGACACTGTATTAGAGACACTGTGTTTGAGACAGTGTATTAGAGACACCGTGTGAAAGACAGTGTATTAGACACTGTGTGAGAGACAGTGTATTAGACACCGTGTGAGAGACAGTGTATTAGAGACACTGTGTGAGTGAGACAGTGTATTAGAGACACTGTGTGTGAGACAGTTTATTAGAGACACTGTGTGAGAAACTGTATTAGAGACACTGTGTGTGAGACAGTGTATTAGAGACACTGTGTGAGACAGCGTATCAGAGACACTGTGTGTGAGAGATAGTGCATTAAAGACACTGTGTGTGAGAGATAGTGTAGTAGAGACACTGTGTGAGAGAGAGTGTATTAGAGACACTCTGCGTGTGAGACAGTGTATTAGAGACACTGTGTGTGAGACAGTGCATTAGAGACACTGTGTGTGACACAGTGTATTACAGACACTGTGTGTGAGAGATAGTGTATTAGAGACACTGTGTGTGAGAGATAGTGTATTAGAGACACTGTGTGTGAGAAAGTGTATTAGAGACACTGTGTGTGAGACAGTGTATTAGAGACACTGTGTGAGACAGTGTATTAGAGACACTGTGTGAGAGACAGTGTATTGGAGACACTGTGTGAGACAGTGCATTAGAGACACTGTGTGTGAGACAGTGTATTAGAGAGACTGTGTGTGAGACAGTGTATTAGAGACTGTGTGAGAGACAGTGTATTAGAGACACTGTGTGAGAGACAGTGTATTAGAGACACTGTGTGTGAGACAGTGCATTAGAGACACTGTGTGAGACAGTGCATTAGAGACACTGTGTGAGATAGTGTATTAGAGACACCGTGTGTGAGACAGTGTATTAGAGACACCGTGTGAGAGAGTGTGTATTAGGGACACCGTATGTGAGACAGTGTATTAGAGACACCGTGTTTGAGACAGTGTATTAGAGACACCGTGTGAGAGACAGTGTATTAGAGACACCGTGTGTGACAGTGTATTAGAAACACCGTGTTTGAGACACTGTATTAGAGACACCGTGTTTGAGACAGTGTAGCAGAGACACCGTGTGAGAGACAGTGTATTAGACACTGTGTGAGAGACAGTGTATTAGAGACACTGTGTGTGAGACAGTGCATTAGAGACACTGTGTGTGACACAGTGTATAACAGACACTGTGTGTGAGAGATAGTGTATTAGAGACACTGTGTGTGAGAGGTAGTGTATTAGAGACACTGTGTGAGTGAGACAGTGTATTAGAGACACTGTGTGAGTGAGACAGCGTATTAGAGACACTGTGTGTGAGACAGTGTATTAGAGACACTGTGTGAGAAACTGTATTAGAGACACTATGTGTGAGACGGTGTATTAGAGACACTGTGTGAGACAGCGTATCAGAGACACTGTGTGTGAGAGATAGTGTATTAGAGACACTGTGTGTGAGAGACAGTGTATTAGAGACACTCTGTGTGTGAGACAGTGTATTAGAGACACCGTGTGTGAGACAGTGCATTAGAGACACTGTGTGTGATACCATGTATTACAGACACTGGGTGTGAGAGATAGTGTATTAGAGACACTGTGTGTGAGAGATAGTGTATTAGAGACACTGTGTGTGAGACAGTGTATTAGAGACACTGTGTGTGAGACAGTGTATTAGAGACACTCTGTGAGACAGTGTATTAGAGACACTGTGTGAGAGATAGTGTATTAGAGACACTGTGTGTGAGAGACAGTGTATTAGAGACACTGTGTGTGAGACAGTGTATTAGAGACACTGTGTGAGACAGTGTGAATTAGAGACACTGTGTGTGAGAGACAGTGTATTAGAGACACGGTGTGTGAGACAGTGTATTAGAGACACTGTGTGTGAGACGGTGTATTAGAGACACTGTGTGTGAGACGGTGTATTAGAGACACCTTCTGAGAGACAGTGTATTAGACACTGTGTGAGAGACAGTGTATTAGAGACACCGTGTGTGAGACAGTGTATTAGAGACACCGTGTGAGAGACAGTGTATTAGAGACACTGTGTGAGTGACACAGTGTATTAGAGACACTGTGTGTGAGACAGTGTATTAGAGACACTGTGTGAGAAAGTGTATTAGAGACACTGTGTGAGACAGTGTATTACAGAGACCGTGTGTGAGACAGTGTATTAGAGACGCCATCTTAGACAGCGTATTAGAGACACTGTCTGTGAGAGATAGTGTATTAAAGACACTGTGTGTGAGAGATAGTGTATTAGAGACACCGTGTGTGAGAGACAGTGTATTACAGACACGGTGTTTCAGACACTGTATTAGAGACACCGTGTTTGAGACAGTGTATTAGAGACACCATGTGAGAGACAGTGTATTAGACACTGTGTGAGAGACAGTGTATTAGAGACACTGTGTGAGTGAGACAGTGTATTAGAGACACTGTGTGTGAGACAGTGTATTAGAGACACTGTGTGAGAAACTGTATTAGAGACACTGTGTGTGAGACAGTGCATTAGAGAGACTGTGTGAGACAGCGTATCAGAGACACTGTGTGTGAGAGATAGTGTATTAAAGACACTGTGTGTGAGAGATAGTGTATTAGAGACACTGTGTGTGAGAGACAGTGTATTAGAGACACTCTGTGTGTGAGACAGTGTATTAGAGACACTGTGTGTGAGACAGTGCATTAGAGACACTGTGTGTGACACAGTGTATTACAGACACTGAGTGTGAGAGATAGTGTATTAGAGACACTCTGTGTGAGAGATAGTGTATTAGAGACACTGTGTGTGAGACAGTGTATTAGAGACACTGTGTGTGAGAGACAGTGCATTAGAGACAGTGTTTGTGACACAGTGTATTACAGACACTGTGTGTGAGAGATAGTGTATTAGAGACACTGTGTGTGAGAGATAGTGTATTAGAGACACTGTGTGTGAGACAGTGTATTAGAGACACTGTGTGTGAGACAGTGTATTAGAGACACTGTGTGAGACAGTGTATTAGATACACCGTGTGAGAGACAGTGTATTAGACACTGTATGAGAGACAGTGTACTCGAGATACCATGTGTGAGACAGCGTATTAGAGACACCGTGTGACAGACAGTGTATTAGAGACACTGTGTGTGAGACAGCGTATTAGAGACACCGTGTGACAGACAGTGTATTAGAGACACTGTGTGAGAGACAGTGTATTAGAGACACTGCGTTTGAGACAGTGTATTACACTGTGTGTGAGACGGTGTATTAGAGACAATGTGTGTGAGACGGTGTATTAGAGACTGTGTGTGAGATAGTGCATTAGAGACACTGTGTATGACACAGTGTATTAGAGACACTCTGTGTGAGACAGTGTATTACAGACAGTGTGTGAGACAGCGTATTAGAGACACTGTGTGAGAAAGTGTATTAGAGACACTGTGTGAGACAGCGTATTAGAGACACTGTGTGTACAACAGTGTATTAGAGACACTCTGTGTGAGACAGTGTATTACAGACAGTGTGTGAGACAGCGTATTAGAGACACTGTGAGAGACAGTGTATTAGAGACACTGTGTGTGAGAAAGTGAATTATAGACAGTGTGTGAGACAGTGTATTAGAGACACTGTGTGTGAGACAGTGTATTAGAGACACTCTGTGTGAGACACTGTATTAGAGACTGTGTGTGAGAAAGCGTATCAGAGACACGGTGTGAAACAGCGTATTAGAGACACTGTGTGACAGCGTATTAGAGACACTGAGTACAACAGTATATTAGAGACACTGTGTGTGAGACAGTGTATTAGAGACTCTGTGAGAGACAGCGTATCAGAGACACTGTGTGTGAGAGATAGTGCATTAAAGACACTGTGTGTGGGACAGTGTATTAGAGACACTCTGCGTGTGAGACAGTGTATTAGAGACACTGTGTGTGAGACAGTGCATTAGAGACACTGTGTGTGACACAGTGTATTACAGACACTGTGTGTGAGAGATAGTGTATTAGAGACACTGTGTGTGAGAGATAGTGTATTAGAGACACTGTGTGTGAGACAGTGTATTAGAGACACTGTGTGTGAGACAGTGTATTAGAGACACTGTGTGTGAGACAGTGCATCAGAGACACTGTGTGAGACAGTGCATTAGAGACACTGTGTCAGATAGTGTATCAGAGACACCGTGTGTGAGACAGTGTGTTAGAGACACCGTGTGAGAGAGTGTGTATTAGAGACACCGTGTGTGAGACAGTGTATTAGAGACACTGTGTTTGAGACAGTGTATTAGAGACACCGTGTGAGAGACTGTATTAGAGACACCGTGTGTGACAGTGTATTAGAGACACCGTGTTTGAGACACTGTATTAGAGACACTGTGTTTGAGACAGTGTATTAGAGACACCGTGTGAAAGACAGTGTATTAGACACTGTGTGAGAGACAGTGTATTAGAGACACCGTGTGTGAGACAGTGTATTAGACACCGTGTGAGAGACAGTGTATTAGAGACACTGTGTGAGTGAGACAGTGTATTAGAGACACTGTGTGTGAGACAGTTTATTAGAGACATTGTGTGAGAAACTTTATTAGAGACACTGTGTGTGAGACAGTGTATTAGAGACACTGTGTGAGACAGCGTATCAGAGACACTGTGTGTGAGAGATAGTGCATTAAAGACACTGTGTGTGAGAGATAGTGTATTAGAGACACTGTGTGAGAGAGAGTGTATTAGAGACACTCTGCGTGTGAGACAGTGTATTAGAGACACTGTGTGTGAGACAGTGCATTAGAGACACTGTGTGTGACACAGTGTATTACAGACACTGTGTGTGAGAGATAGTGTATTAGAGACACTGTGTGTGAGAGATAGTGTATTAGAAACACTGTGTGTGAGAAAGTGTATTAGAGACACTGTGTGTGAGACAGTGTATTAGAGACACTGTGTGAGACAGTGTATTAGAGACACTGTGTGAGAGACAGTGTATTGGAGACACTGTGTGAGACAGTGCATTAGAGACACTGTGTGTGAGACAGTGTATTAGAGAGACTGTGTGTGAGACAGTGTATTAGAGACTGTGTGAGAGACAGTGTATTAGAGACACTGTGTGAGAGACAGTGTATTAGAGACACTGTGTGTGAGACAGTGCATTAGAGACACTGTGTGAGACAGTGTATTAGAGACACCGTGTGTGAGACAGTGTATTAGAGACACCGTGTGAGAGAGTGTGTATTAGGGACACCGTATGTGAGACAGTGTATTAGAGACACCGTTTTTGAGACAGTGTATTAGAGACACCGTGTGAGAGACAGTGTATTAGAGACACCGTGTGTGACAGTGTATTAGAAACACCGTGTTTGAGACACTGTATTAGAGACACCGTGTTTGAGACAGTGTAGCAGAGACACCGTGTGAGAGACAGTGTATTAGACACTGTGTGAGAGACAGTGTATTAGTGACACTGTGTGTGAGACAGTGCATTAGAGACACTGTGTGTGACACAGTGTATAACAGACCACTGTGTGTGAGAGATAGTGTATTAGAGACACTGTGTGTGAGAGATAGTGTATTAGAGACACTGTGTGAGTGAGACAGTGTATTAGAGACACTGTGTGTGAGACGGTGTATTAGGGACACCTTCTGAGAGACAGTGTATTAGACACTGTGTGAGAGACAGTGTATTAGAGACACCGTGTGTGAGACAGTGTATTAGAGACAGACCGTGTGAGAGACAGTGTATTAGAGACACTGTGTGAGTGACACAGTGTATTAGAGACACTGTGTGTGAGACAGTGTATTAGAGACACTGTGTGAGAAAGTGTATTAGAGACACTGTGTGAGACAGTGTATTACAGACACCGTGTGTGGGACAGTGTATTAGAGACACCATCTTAGACAGCGTATTAGAGACACTGTCTGTGAGAGATAGTGTATTAAAGACACTGTGTGTGAGAGATAGTGTATTAGAGACACCGTGTGTGAGAGACAGTGTATTACAGACACGGTGTTTCAGACACTGTATTAGAGACACCGTGTTTGAGACAGTGTATTAGAGACACCATGTGAGAGACAGTGTATTAGACACTGTGTGAGAGACAGTGTATTAGAGACACTGTGTGAGTGAGACAGTGTATTAGAGACACTGTGTGTGAGACAGTGTATTAGAGACACTGTGTGAGAAACTGTATTAGAGACACTGTGTGTGAGACAGTGCATTAGAGAGACTGTGTGAGACAGCGTATCAGAGACACTGTGCGTGAGAGATAGTGTATTAAAGACACTGTGTGTGAGAGATAGTGTATTAGAGACACTGTGTGTGAGAGACAGTGTATTAGAGACACTCTGTGTGTGAGACAGTGTATTAGAGACACTGTGTGTGAGACAGTGCATTAGAGACACTGTGTGTGACACAGTGTATTACAGACACTGAGTGTGAGAGACAGTGTATTAGAGACACTCTGTGTGAGAGATAGTGTATTAGAGACACTGTGTGTGAGACAGTGTATTAGAGACACTGTGTGTGAGAGACAGTGCATTAGAGACACTGTGTGTGACACAGTGTATTACAGACACTGTGTGTGAGAGATAGTGTATTAGAGACACTGTGTGTGAGAGATAGTGTATTAGAGACACTGTGTGTGAGACAGTGTATTAGAGACACTGTGTGTGAGACAGTGTATTAGAGACACTGTGTGAGACAGTGTATTAGAGACACTGTGTGTGAGAGACAGTGTATTAGAGACACTGCGTTTGAGACAGTGTATTACACTGTGTGTGAGACGGTGTATTAGAGACACTGTGTGTGAGACGGTGTATTAGAGACTGTGTGTGAGATAGTGCATTAGAGACACTGTGTGTGACACAGTGTATTAGAGACACTCTGTGTGAGACAGTGTATTACAGACAGTGTGTGAGACAGCGTATTAGAGACACTGTGTGAGAAAGTGTATTAGAGACACTGTGTGAGACAGCGTATTAGAGACACTGTGTGTACAACAGTGTATTAGAGACACTCTGTGTGAGACAGTGTATTACAGACAGTGTGTGAGACAGCGTATTAGAGACACTGTGTGAGAAAGTGTATTAGAGACACTGTGAGAGACAGTGTATTAGAGACACTGTGTGTGAGAAAGTGAATTATAGACAGTGTGTGAGACAGTGTATTAGAGACACTGTGTGTGAGACAGTGTATTAGAGACACTCTGTGTGAGACACTGTATTAGAGACTGTGTGTGAGAAAGCGTATCAGAGACACGGTGTGAAACAGCGTATTAGAGACACTGAGTACAACAGTATATTAGAGACACTGTGTGTGAGACAGTGTATTAGAGACTCTGTGAGAGACAGCGTATCAGAGACACTGTGTGTGAGAGATAGTGCATTAAAGACACTGTGTGTGAGAGACAGTGAATTAGAGACACTCTGCGTGTGAGACAGTGTATTAGAGACACTGTGTGTGAGACAGTGCATTAGAGACACTGTGTGTGACACAGTGTATTACAGACACTGTGTGTGAGAGATAGTGTATTAGAGACACTGTGTGTGAGAGATAGTGTATTAGAGACACTGTGTGTGAGACAGTGTATTAGAGACACTGTGTGTGAGACAGTGTATTAGAGACACTGTGTGAGACAGTGTATTAGAGACACTGTGTGAGAGATAGTGTATTAGAGACACTGTGTGAGAGACAGTGTATTAGAGACACTGTGTGTGAGACAGTGTATTAGAGACACTGTGTGAGACAGTGTATTAGAGACACTGTGTGAGTGAGACAGTGTATTAGAGACACTGTGTGTGAGACAGTTTATTAGAGACACTGTGTGAGAAACTGTATTAGAGACACTGTGTGTGAGACAGTGTATTAGAGACACTGTGTGAGACAGCGTATCAGAGACACTGTGTGTGAGAGATAGTGCATTAAAGACACTGTGTGTACAACAGTGTATTAGAGACACTGTGTGTGAGACAGTGTATTAGAGACTCTGTGAGAGACAGTGTATTAGAGACACTGTGTGAGAGACAGTGTATTAGAGACACTGTGTGAGTGAGACAGTGTATTAGAGACACTGTGTGTGAGAGATAGTGTATTAGAGACACTGTGTGTGAGACAGTGTATTAGAGACACGGTGTGTGAGACAGTGAATTAGAGACACTGTGTGAGACAGTGTATTAGAGACACTGTGTGAGAGATAGTGTATTAGAGACACTGTGTGAGAGACAGTGTATTAGAGACACTGTGTGTGAGACAGTGTATTAGAGACACTGTGTGAGACAGTGTATTAGAGACACTGTGTGTGAGAGACAGTGTATTAGAGACACTGCGTTTGAGACAGTGTATTACACTGTGTGTGAGACGGTGTCTTAGAGACACTGTGTGTGAGACGGTGTATTAGAGACTGTGTGTGAGATAGTGCATTTGAGACACTGTGTGTGACATAGTGTATTCGAGACACTCTGTGTGAGACAGTGTATTACAGACAGTGTGTGAGACAGCGTATTAGAGACACTGTGTTAGACAGCGTATTAGAGACACTGTGTGAGACAGCGTATTAGAGACACTGTGTGTACAACAGTGTATTAGAGATACTGTGTGTGAGACAGTGTATTAGAGACAGTGTGTGAGACAGTGTATTAGAGATACTGTGTGTACAATAGTGTATTAGAGACACTGTGTGTGAGACAGTGTATTAGAGACACTGTGAGAGACAGTGTATTAGAGACACCGTGTGTGAGACAGTGTATTAGAGACACCGTGTTTGAGACAGTGTATTAAAGACACTGTGTGTGAGAGATAGTGTATTAGAGACACCGTGTGTGAGAGACAGTGTATTACAGACACGGTGTTTCAGACACTGTATTAGAGACACCGTGTTTGAGACAGTGTATTAGAGACACCATGTGAGAGACAGTGTATTAGACACTGTGTGAGAGACAGTGTATTAGAGACACTGTGTGAGTGAGACAGTGTATTAGAGACACTGTGTGTGAGACAGTGTATTAGAGACACTGTGTGAGAAACTGTATTAGAGACACTGTGTGTGAGACAGTGCATTAGAGAGACTGTGTGAGACAGCGTATCAGAGACACTGTGCGTGAGAGATAGTGTATTAAAGACACTGTGTGTGAGAGATAGTGTATTAGAGACACTGTGTGTGAGAGACAGTGTATTAGAGACACTCTGTGTGTGAGACAGTGTATTAGAGACACTGTGTGTGAGACAGTGCATTAGAGACACTGTGTGTGACACAGTGTATTACAGACACTGAGTGTGAGAGACAGTGTATTAGAGACACTCTGTGTGAGAGATAGTGTATTAGAGACACTGTCGTGTGAGACAGTGTATTAGAGACACTGTGTGTGAGAGACAGTGCATTAGAGACACTGTGTGTGACACAGTGTATTACAGACACTGTGTGTGAGAGATAGTGTATTAGAGACACTGTGTGTGAGAGATAGTGTATTAGAGACACTGTGTGTGAGACAGTGTATTAGAGACACTGTGTGTGAGACAGTGTATTAGAGACACTGTGTGAGACAGTGTATTAGAGACACTGTGTGTGAGAGACAGTGTATTAGAGGACACTGCGTTTGAGACAGTGTATTACACTGTGTGTGAGACGGTGTATTAGAGACACTGTGTTGTAAGACGGTGTATTAGAGACTGTGTGTGAGATAGTGCATTAGAGACACTGTGTGTGACACAGTGTATTAGAGACACTCTGTGTGAGACAGTGTATTACAGACCAGTGTGTGAGACAGCGTATTAGAGACACTGTGTGAGAAAGTGTATTAGAGACACTGTGTGAGACAGCGTATT
>NW_027275914.1:0-48047 GCF_030028105.1 Mobula birostris
ACCTAAGGTGTTTCCATTAGGTTTGCAGTAGGTGCTTTGGTGTAAAATTGAAATGTATACTATTTGTATTGTCTAAGCATTGCATGCACTCAGATAACAACTTTTTTGTTTTGATGTGTACAGCCATGAAACAACTTTCAAACTACTCATAATCATGTGGGAAGTTAACCTAAGGTGTTTCCATTAGGTTTGCAGTAAGTGCTTTGGTGTAAAATTGAAATGTATACTATTTGTATTGTCTAAGCATTGGATGCACTCAGATAGCAACTTTTTTGTGTTGATGTCTACAGCCATGAAACAACTTTCAAACTACTCACAATCATGTGGAAAGTTAACCTAAGGTGTTTCCATTAGGTTTGCAGTAGGTGCTTTGGTGTAAAATTGAAATGTATACTATTTGTATTGTCTAAGCATTGCAGGCACTCAGATAACAACTTTTTTGTTTTGATGTGTACAGCCATGAAACAACTTTCAAACTACTCATAATCATGTGGAAAGTTAACCTAAAGTGTTTCCATTAGGTTTGCAGTAAGTGCTTTGGTGTAAAATTGAAATGTATACGATTTGTATTGTCTAAGCATTGGATGCACTCAGATAACAACTTTTTTGTTTTGATGTGTACAGCCATGAAACAACTTTCAAACTACTCATAATCATGTGGGAAGTTAACCTAAGGTGTTTCCATTAGGTTTGCAGTAAGTGCTTTGGTGTAAAATTGAAATGTATACTATTTGTATTGTCTAAGCATTGGATGCACTCAGATAACAACTTTTTTGTGTTGATGTCTACAGCCATGAAACAACTTTCAAACTACTCACAATCATGTGGAAAGTTAACCTAAGGTGTTTCCATTAGGTTTGCAGTAGGTGCTTTGGTGTAAAATTGAAATGTATACTATTTGTATTGTCTAAGCATTGCATGCACTCAGATAACAACTTTTTTGTTTTGATGTGTACAGCCATGAAACAACTTTCAAACTCCTCATAATCATGTGGAAAGTTAACCTAAAGTGTTTCCATTAGGTTTGCAGTAAGTGCTTTGGTGTAAAATTGAAATGTATGCTATTTGTATTGTCTAAGCATTGGATGCACTCAGATAACAACTTTTTTGTGTTGATGTCTACAGCCATGAAACAACTTTCAAACTACTCACAATCATGTGGAAAGTTAACCTAAGGTGTTTCCATTAGTTTTGCAGTAGGTGCTTTGGTGTAAAATTGAAATGTATACTATTTGTATTGTCTAAGCATTGCATGCACTCAGATAACAACTTTTTTGTGTTGATGTGTACAGCCATGAAACAACTTTCAAACTACTCATAATCATGTGGAAAGTTAACCTAAAGTGTTTCCATTAGGTTTGCAGTAAGTGCTTTGGTGTAAAATTGAAATGTATACTATTTGTATTGTCTAATCATTGCATGCACTCAGATAACAACTTTTTTGTGTTGATGTGTACAGCCATGAAACAACTTTCAAACTACTCATAATCATGTGGGAAGTTAACCGAAGGTGTTTCCATTAGGTTTGCAGTAAGTGGTTTGGAGTAAAATTGAAATGTATACTATTTGTATTGTCTAAGCATTGCATGCACTCAGATAACAACTTTTTTGTGTTGATGTCTACAGCCATCAAACAACTTTCAAACTACTCACAATCATGTGGAAAGTTAACCTAAGGTGTTTCCATTAGGTTTGCAGTAGGTGCTTTGGTGTAAAATTGAAATGTATACTATTTGTATTGTCTAAGCATTGCATGCACTCAGATAACAACTTTTTTGTTTTGATGTGTACAGCCATGAAACAACTTTCAAACTACTCATAATCATGTGGGAAGTTAACCTAAGGTGTTTCCATTAGGTTTGCAGTAAGTGCTTTGGTGTAAAATTGAAATGTATACTATTTGTATTGTCTAAGCATTGGATGCACTCAGATAGCAACTTTTTTGTGTTGATGTCTACAGCCATGAAACAACTTTCAAACTACTCACAATCATGTGGAAAGTTAACCTAAGGTGTTTCCATTAGGTTTGCAGTAGGTGCTTTGGTGTAAAATTGAAATGTATACTATTTGTATTGTCTAAGCATTGCATGCACTCAGATAACAACTTTTTTGTTTTGATGTGTACAGCCATGAAACAACTTTCAAACTACTCATAATCATGTGGAAAGTTAACCTAAAGTGTTTCCATTAGGTTTGCAGTAAGTGCTTTGGTGTAAAATTGAAATGTATACGATTTGTATTTTCTAAGCATTGGATGCACTCAGATAACAACTTTTTTGTGTTGATGTCTACAGCCATGAAACAACTTTCAAACTACTCACAATCATGTGGAAAGTTAACCTAAGGTGTTTCCATTAGGTTTGCAGTAGGTGCTTTGGTGTAAAATTGAAATGTATACTATTTGTATTGTCTAAGCATTGCATGCACTCAGATAACAACTTTTTTGTGTTGATGTGTACAGCCATGAAACAACTTTCAAACTACTCATAATCATGTGGAAAGTTAACCTAAAGTATTTCCATTAGGTTTGCAGTAAGTGCTTTGGTGTAAAATTGAAATGTATACTATTTGTATTGTCTAATCATTGCATGCACTCAGATAACAACTTTTTTGTGTTGATGTGTACAGCCATGAAACAACTTTCAAACTACTCATAATCATGTGGGAAGTTAACCTAAGGTGTTTCCATTAGGTTTGCAGTAAGTGGTTTAGAGTAAAATTGAAATGTATACTATTTGTATTGTCTAAGCATTGCATGCACTGAGATAACAACTTTTTTGTGTTGATGTCTACAGCCATGAAACAACTTTCAAACTACTCACAATCATGTGGAAAGTTAACCTAAGGTGTTTCCATTAGGTTTGCAGTAGGTGCTTTGGTGTAAAATTGAAATGTATACTATTTGTATTGTCTAAGCATTGCATGCACTCAGATAACAACTTTTTTGTTTTGATGTGTACAGCCATGAAACAACTTTCAAACTACTCATAATCATGTGGGAAGTTAACCTAAGGTGTTTCCATTAGGTTTGCAGTAAGTGCTTTGGTGTAAAATTGAAATGTATACTATTTGTATTGTCTAAGCATTGGATGCACTCAGATAACAACTTTTTTGTGTTGATGTCTACAGCCATGAAACAACTTTCAAACTACTCACAATCATGTGGAAAGTTAACCTAAGGTGTTTCCATTAGGTTTGCAGTAGGTGCTTTGGTGTAAAATTGAAATGTATACTATTTGTGTTGTCTAAGCATTGCATGCACTCAGATAACAACTTTTTTGTTTTGATGTGTACAGCCATGAAACAACTTTCAAACTACACATAATCATGTGGAAAGTTAACCTAAAGTGTTTCCATTAGGTTTGCAGTAAGTGCTTTGGTGTAAAATTGAAATATATACTATTTGTATTGTCTAAGCATTGCATGCACTCAGATAACAACTTTTTTGTGTTGATGTGTACAGCCATGAAACAACTTTCAAACTACTCATAATCATGTGGGAAGTTAACCTAAGGTGTTTCCATTAGGTTTGCAGTAAGTGGTTTGGAGTAAAATTGAAATGTATACTATTTGTATTGTCTAAGCATTGCATGCACTGAGATAACAACTTTTTTGTGTTGATGTCTACAGCCATGAAACAACTTTCAAACTACTCATAATCATGTGGAAAGTTAACCTAAAGTGTTTCCATTAGGTTTGCAGTAAGTGCTTTGGTGTAAAATTGAAATGTATACTATTTGTATTGTCTAAGCATTGGATGCACTCAGATAACAACTTTTTTGTGTTGATGTCTACAGGCATGAAACAACTTTCAAACTACTCATAATCATGTGGAAAGTTAACCTAAAGTGTTTCCATTAGGTTTGCAGTAAGTGCTTTGGTGTAAAATTGAAATGTATACTATTTGTATTGTCTAAACATTGCATGCACTCAGATAACAACTTTTTTGTTTTGATGTGTACAGCCATGAAACAACTTTCAAACTACTCATAATCATGTGGGAAGTTAACCTAAGGTGTTTCCATTAGGTTTGCAGTAAGTGCTTTGGTGTAAAATTGAAATGTATACTATTTGTATTGTCTAAGCATTGGATGCACTCAGATAACAACTTTTTTGTGTTGATGTCTACAGCCATGAAACAACTTTCAAACTACTCACAATCATGTGGCAAGTTAACCTAAGGTGTTTCCATTAGGTTTGCAGTAGGTGCTTTGGTGTAAAATTGAAATGTATACTATTTGTATTGTCTAAGCATTGCATGCACTCAGATAACAACTTTTTTGTTTTGATGTGTACAGCCATGAAACAACTTTCAAACTCCTCATAATCATGTGGAAAGTTAACCTAAAGTGTTTCCATTAGGTTTGCAGTAAGTGCTTTGGTGTAAAATTGAAATGTATACTATTTGTATTGTCTAAGCATTGGATGCACTCAGATAACAACTTTTTTGTGTTGATGTCTACAGCCATGAAACAACTTTCAAACTACTCACAATCATGTGGAAAGTTAACCTAAGGTGTTTCCATTAGGTTTGCAGTAGGTGCTTTGGTGTAAAATTGAAATGTATACTATTTGTATTGTCTAAGCATTGCATGCACTCAGATAACAACTTTTTTGTGTTGATGTGTACAGCCATGAAACAACTTTCAAACTACTCATAATTATGTGGAAAGTTAACCTAAAGTGTTTCCATTAGGTTTGCAGTAAGTGCTTTGGTGTAAAATTGAAATGTATACTATTTGTATTGTCTAATCATTGCATGCACTCAGATAACAACTTTTTTGTGTTGATGTGTACAGCCATGAAACAACTTTCAAACTACTCATAATCATGTGGGAAGTTAACCTAAGGTGTTTCTATTAGGTTTGCAGTAAGTGGTTTGGAGTAAAATTGAAATGTATACTATTTGTATTGTCTAAGCATTGCATGCACTGAGATAACAACTTTTTTGTGTTGATGTCTACAGCCATGAAACAACTTTCAAACTACTCACAATCATGTGGAAAGTTAACCTAAGGTGTTTCCATTAGGTTTGCAGTAGGTGCTTTGGTGTAAAATTGAAATGTATACTATTTGTATTGTCTAAGCATTGCATGCACTCAGATAACAACTTTTTTGTTTTGATTTGTACAGCCATGAAACAACTTTCAAACTACTCATAATCATGTGGGAAGTTAACCTAAGGTGTTTCCATTAGGTTTGCAGTAAGTGCTTTGGTGTAAAAATGAAATGTATACTATTTGTATTGTCTAAGCATTGGATGCACTCAGATAACAACTTTTTTGTGTTGATGTCTACAGCCATGAAACAACTTTCAAACTACTCACAATCATGTGGAAAGTTAACCTAAGGTGTTTCCATTAGGTTTGCAGTAGGTGCTTTGGTGTAAAATTGAAATGTATACTATTTGTATTGTCTAAGCATTGCATGCACTCAGATAACAACTTTTTTGTTTTGATGTGTACAGCCATGAAACAACTTTCAAACTACTCATAATCATGTGGAAAGTTAACCTAAAGTGTTTCCATTAGGTTTGCAGTAAGTGCTTTGGTGTAAAATTGAAATGTATACGATTTGTATTGTCTAAGCATTGGATGCACTCAGATAACAACTTTTTTGTGTTGATGTCTACAGCCATGAAACAACTTTCAAACTACTCACAATCATGTGGAAAGTTAACCTAAGGTGTTTCCATTAGGTTTGCAGTAGGTGCTTTGGTGTAAAATTGAAATGTATACTATTTGTATTCTCTAAGCATTGCATGCACTCAGATAACAACTTTTTTGTGTTGATGTGTACAGCCATGAAACAACTTTCAAACTACTCATAATCATGTGGAAAGTTAACCTAAAGTGTTTCCATTAGGTTTGCAGTAAGTGCTTTGGTGTAAAATTGAAATGTATACTATTTGTATTGTCTAAGCATTGCATGCACTCAGATAACAACTTTTTTGTGTTGATGTGTACAGCCATGAAACAACTTTCAAACTACTCATAATCATGTGGGAAGTTAACCTAAAGTGTTTCCATTAGGTTTGCAGTAAGTGCTTTGGTGTAAAATTGAAATGTATACTATTTGTATTGTCTAAGCATTGCATGCACTCAGATAACAACTTTTTTGTGTTGATGTGTACAGCCATGAAACAACTTTCAAACTACTCATAATCATGTGGGAAGTTAACCTAAGGTGTTTCCATTAGGTTTGCAGTAAGTACTTTGGTGTAAAATTGAAATGTATACTGCTTTTATGTCAAAGCATTCTATTCACTGTGAAATCAACTTTTTTGTCTTTATGTGCACAGTAATGAAACAACTTTCAGACATCTCAGAATCATGTGGGAAGTTAATCTAAGTCGTTTCCATTAGGTTTGCAGTAAGTGCTTTGGTGTAAAATTGAAATGTATACTATTTCTATTGTCTAAGCATTGCATGCACTTAGATAGCAACTTTTTTGTGTTGATGTGTACAGCCATGAAACAACTTTCAAACTACTCATAATCATGTGGAAAGTTAACCTAAAGTGTTTCCATTAGGGTTGCAGTAAGTGCTTTGGTGTAAAATTGAAATGTATACTATTTGTATTGTCTAAGCATTGCATGCACTGAGATAACAACTTTTTTGTGTTGATGTGTACAGCCATGAAACAACTTTCAAACTACTCATAATCATGTGGGAAGTTAACCTAAGGTGTTTCCATTAGGTTTGCAGTAAGTACTTTGGTGTAAAATTGAAATGTATACTACTTTTATGTCAAAGCATTCTATTCACTGCGAAATCAACTTTTTTGTCTTTATGTGCACAGGTATGAAACAACATTCAGACATATCAGAATCATTTGGGAAGTTAACCTAAAGTGTTTCCATTAGGTTTGCAGTAAGTGCTTTGGTGTAAAATTGAAATGTATACTATTTGTATTGTCTAAGCATTGCATGCACTGAGATAACAACTTTTTTGTGTTGATGTGTACAGCCATGACACAACTTTCAAACTACTCACAATCATGTGGAAAGTTAACCTAAGGTGTTTCCATTAGGTTTGCAGTAGGTGCTTTGGTGTAAAATTGAAATGTATACTATTTGTATTGTCTAAGCATTGCATGCACTCAGATAACAACTTTTTTGTTTTGATGTGTACAGCCATGAAACAACTTTCAAACTACTCATAGTCA
This sequence comes from Mobula birostris, assembly GCF_030028105.1. NCBI lineage: Eukaryota > Metazoa > Chordata > Chondrichthyes > Myliobatiformes > Myliobatidae > Mobula > Mobula birostris. The sequence goes on from NW_027275914.1 coordinate 7,168, forward strand.
TGTGGGAAGTTAACCTAAGGTGTTTCCATTAGGTTTGCAGTAAGTGCTTTGGTGTAAAATTGAAATGTATACTATTTGTATTGTCTAAGCATTGGATGCACTCAGATAGCAACTTTTTTGTGTTGATGTCTACAGCCATGAAACAACTTTCAAACTACTCACAATCATGTGGAAAGTTAACCTAAGGTGTTTCCATGAGGTTTGCAGTAGGTGCTTTGGTGTAAAATTGAAATGTATACTATTTGTATTGTCTAAGCATTGCATGCACTCAGATAACAACTTTTTTGTTTTGATGTGTACAGCCATGAAACAACTTTCAAACTACTCATAATCATGTGGAAAGTTAACCTAAAGTGTTTCCATTAGGTTTGCAGTAAGTGCTTTGGTGTAAAATTGAAATGTATACTATTTGTATTGTCTAAGCATTGGATGCACTCAGATAACAACTTTTTTGTGTTGATGTCTACAACCATGAAACAACTTTCAAACTACTCACAATCATGTGGAAAGTTAACCTAAGGTGTTTCCATTAGGTTTGCAGTAGGTGCTTTGGTGTAAAATTGAAATGTATACTATTTGTATTGTCTAAGCATTGCATGCACTCAGATAACAACTTTTTTGTGTTGATGTGTACAGCCATGAAACAACTTTCAAACTACTCATAATCATGTGGGAAGTTAACCTAAGGTGTTTCCATTAGGTTTGCAGTAAGTGGTTTGGAGTAAAATTGAAATGTATACTATTTGTATTGTCTAAGCATTGCATGCACTGAGATAACAACTTTTTTGTGTTGATGTCTACAGCCATGAAACAACTTTCAAACTACTCACAATCATGTGGAAAGTTAACCTAAGGTGTTTCCATTAGGTTTGCAGTAGGTGCTTTGGTGTAAAATTGAAATGTATACTATTTGTATTGTCTAAGCATTGCATGCACTCAGATAACAACTTTTTTGTTTTGATGTGTACAGCCATGAAACAACTTTCAAACTACTCATAATCATGTGGGAAGTTAACCTAAGGTGTTTCCATTAGGTTTGCAGTAAGTGCTTTGGTGTAAAATTGAAATGTATACTATTTGTATTGTCTAAGCATTGGATGCACTCAGATAACAACTTTTTTGTGTTGATGTCTACAGCCATGAAACAACTTTCAAACTACTCACAATCATGTGGAAAGTTAACCTAAGGTGTTTCCATTAGGTTTGCAGTAGGTGCTTTGGTGTAAAATTGAAATGTATACTATTTGTATTGTCTAAGCATTGCATGCACTCAGATAACAACTTTTTTGTTTTGATGTGTACAGCCATGAAACAACTTTCAAACTCCTCATAATCATGTGGAAAGTTAACCTAAAGTGTTTCCATTAGGTTTGCAGTAAGTGCTTTGGTGTAAAATTGAAATGTATGCTATTTGTATTGTCTAAGCATTGGATGCACTCAGATAACAACTTTTTTGTGTTGATGTCTACAGCCATGAAACAACTTTCAAACTACTCACAATCATGTGGAAAGTTAACCTAAGGTGTTTCCATTAGGTTTGCAGTAGGTGCTTTGGTGTAAAATTGAAATGTATACTATTTGTATTGTCTAAGCATTGCATGCACTCAGATAACAACTTTTTTGTGTTGATGTGTACAGCCATGAAACAACTTTCAAACTACTCATAATCATGTGGAAAGTTAACCTAAAGTGTTTCCATTAGGTTTGCAGTAAGTGCTTTGGTGTAAAATTGAAATGTATACTATTTGTATTGTCTAATCATTGCATGCACTCAGATAACAACTTTTTTGTGTTGATGTGTACAGCCATGAAACAACTTTCAAACTACTCATAATCATGTGGGAAGTTAACCGAAGGTGTTTCCATTAGGTTTGCAGTAAGTGGTTTGGAGTAAAATTGAAATGTATACTATTTGTATTGTCTAAGCATTGCATGCACTCAGATAACAACTTTTTTGTGTTGATGTCTACAGCCATCAAACAACTTTCAAACTACTCACAATCATGTGGAAAGTTAACCTAAGGTGTTTCCATTAGGTTTGCAGTAGGTGCTTTGGTGTAAAATTGAAATGTATACTATTTGTATTGTCTAAGCATTGCATGCACTCAGATAACAACTTTTTTGTTTTGATGTGTACAGCCATGAAACAACTTTCAAACTACTCATAATCATGTGGGAAGTTAACCTAAGGTGTTTCCATTAGGTTTGCAGTAAGTGCTTTGGTGTAAAATTGAAATGTATACTATTTGTATTGTCTAAGCATTGGATGCACTCAGATAGCAACTTTTTTGTGTTGATGTCTACAGCCATGAAACAACTTTCAAACTACTCACAATCATGTGGAAAGTTAACCTAAGGTGTTTCCATTAGGTTTGCAGTAGGTGCTTTGGTGTAAAATTGAAATGTATACTATTTGTATTGTCTAAGCATTGCATGCACTCAGATAACAACTTTTTTGTTTTGATGTGTACAGCCATGAAACAACTTTCAAACTACTCATAATCATGTGGAAAGTTAACCTAAAGTGTTTCCATTAGGTTTGCAGTAAGTGCTTTGGTGTAAAATTGAAATGTATACGATTTGTATTGTCTAAGCATTGGATGCACTCAGATAACAACTTTTTTGTTTTGATGTGTACAGCCATGAAACAACTTTCAAACTACTCATAATCATGTGGGAAGTTAACCTAAGGTGTTTCCATTAGGTTTGCAGTAAGTGCTTTGGTGTAAAATTGAAATGTATACTATTTGTATTGTCTAAGCATTGGATGCACTCAGATAACAACTTTTTTGTGTTGATGTCTACAGCCATGAAACAACTTTCAAACTACTCACAATCATGTGGAAAGTTAACCTAAGGTGTTTCCATTAGGTTTGCAGTAGGTGCTTTGGTGTAAAATTGAAATGTATACTATTTGTATTGTCTAAGCATTGCATGCACTCAGATAACAACTTTTTTGTTTTGATGTGTACAGCCATGAAACAACTTTCAAACTCCTCATAATCATGTGGAAAGTTAACCTAAAGTGTTTCCATTAGGTTTGCAGTAAGTGCTTTGGTGTAAAATTGAAATGTATGCTATTTGTATTGTCTAAGCATTGGATGCACTCAGATAACAACTTTTTTGTGTTGATGTCTACAGCCATGAAACAACTTTCAAACTACTCACAATCATGTGGAAAGTTAACCAAAGGTGTTTCCATTAGGTTTGCAGTAGGTGCTTTGGTGTAAAATTGAAATGTATACTATTTGTATTGTCTAAGCATTGCATGCACTCAGATAACAACTTTTTTGTGTTGATGTGTACAGCCATGAAACAACTTTCAAACTACTCATAATCATGTGGAAAGTTAACCTAAAGTGTTTCCATTAGGTTTGCAGTAAGTGCTTTGGTGTAAAATTGAAATGTATACTATTTGTATTGTCTAATCATTGCATGCACTCAGATAACAACTTTTTTGTGTTGATGTGTACAGCCATGAAACAACTTTCAAACTACTCATAATCATGTGGGAAGTTAACCGAAGGTGTTTCCATTAGGTTTGCAGTAAGTGGTTTGGAGTAAAATTGAAATGTATACTATTTGTATTGTCTAAGCATTGCATGCACTCAGATAACAACTTTTTTGTGTTGATGTCTACAGCCATCAAACAACTTTCAAACTACTCACAATCATGTGGAAAGTTAACCTAAGGTGTTTCCATTAGGTTTGCAGTAGGTGCTTTGGTGTAAAATTGAAATGTATACTATTTGTATTGTCTAAGCATTGCATGCACTCAGATAACAACTTTTTTGTTTTGATGTGTACAGCCATGAAACAACTTTCAAACTACTCATAATCATGTGGGAAGTTAACCTAAGGTGTTTCCATTAGGTTTGCAGTAAGTGCTTTGGTGTAAAATTGAAATGTATACTATTTGTATTGTCTAAGCATTGGATGCACTCAGATAGCAACTTTTTTGTGTTGATGTCTACAGCCATGAAACAACTTTCAAACTACTCACAATCATGTGGAAAGTTAACCTAAGGTGTTTCCATTAGGTTTGCAGTAGGTGCTTTGGTGTAAAATTGAAATGTATACTATTTGTATTGTCTAAGCATTGCATGCACTCAGATAACAACTTTTTTGTTTTGATGTGTACAGCCATGAAACAACTTTCAAACTACTCATAATCATGTGGAAAGTTAACCTAAAGTGTTTCCATTAGGTTTGCAGTAAGTGCTTTGGTGTAAAATTGAAATGTATACGATTTGTATTGTCTAAGCATTGGATGCACTCAGATAACAACTTTTTTGTGTTGATGTCTACAGCCATGAAACAACTTTCAAACTACTCACAATCATGTGGAAAGTTAACCTAAGGTGTTTCCATTAGGTTTGCAGTAGGTGCTTTGGTGTAAAATTGAAATGTATACTATTTGTATTGTCTAAGCATTGCATGCACTCAGATAACAACTTTTTTGTGTTGATGTGTACAGCCATGAAACAACTTTCAAACTACTCATAATCATGTGGAAAGTTAACCTAAAGTATTTCCATTAGGTTTGCAGTAAGTGCTTTGGTGTAAAATTGAAATGTATACTATTTGTATTGTCTAATCATTGCATGCACTCAGATAACAACTTTTTTGTGTTGATGTGTACAGCCATGAAACAACTTTCAAACTACTCATAATCATGTGGGAAGTTAACCTAAGGTGTTTCCATTAGGTTTGCAGTAAGTGGTTTAGAGTAAAATTGAAATGTATACTATTTGTATTGTCTAAGCATTGCATGCACTGAGATAACAACTTTTTTGTGTTGATGTCTACAGCCATGAAACAACTTTCAAACTACTCACAATCATGTGGAAAGTTAACCTAAGGTGTTTCCATTAGGTTTGCAGTAGGTGCTTTGGTGTAAAATTGAAATGTATACTATTTGTATTGTCTAAACATTGCATGCACTCAGATAACAACTTTTTTGTTTTGATGTGTACAGCCATGAAACAACTTTCAAACTACTCATAATCATGTGGGAAGTTAACCTAAGGTGTTTCCATTAGGTTTGCAGTAAGTGCTTTGGTGTAAAATTGAAATGTATACTATTTGTATTGTCTAAGCATTGGATGCACTCAGATAACAACTTTTTTGTGTTGATGTCTACAGCCATGAAACAACTTTCAAACTACTCACAATCATGTGGAAAGTTAACCTAAGGTGTTTCCATTAGGTTTGCAGTAGGTGCTTTGGTGTAAAATTGAAATGTATACTATTTGTGTTGTCTAATCATTGCATGCACTCAGATAACAACTTTTTTGTTTTGATGTGTACAGCCATGAAACAACTTTCAAACTACACATAATCATGTGGAAAGTTAACCTAAAGTGTTTCCATTAGGTTTGCAGTAAGTGCTTTGGTGTAAAATTGAAATGTATACTATTTGTATTGTCTAAGCATTGGATGTACTCAGATAACAACTTTTTTGTGTTGATGTCTACAGCCATGAAACAACTTTCAAACTACTCACAATCATGTGGAAAGTTAATCTAAGGTGTTTCCATTAGGTTTGCAGTAGGTGCTTTGGTGTAAAATTGAAATGTATACTATTTGTATTGTCTAAGCATTGCATGCACTCAGATAACAACTTTTTTGTGTTGATGTGTACAGCCATGAAACAACTTTCAAACTACTCATAATCATGTGGAAAGTTAACCTAAAGTGTTTCCATTAGGTTTGCAGTAAGTGCTTTGGTGTAAAATTGAAATATATACTATTTGTATTGTCTAAGCATTGCATGCACTCAGATAACAACTTTTTTGTGTTGATGTGTACAGCCATGAAACAACTTTCAAACTACTCATAATCATGTGGGAAGTTAACCTAAGGTGTTTCCATTAGGTTTGCAGTAAGTGGTTTGGAGTAAAATTGAAATGTATACTATTTGTATTGTCTAAGCATTGCATGCACTGAGATAACAACTTTTTTGTGTTGATGTCTACAGCCATGAAACAACTTTCAAACTACTCATAATCATGTGGAAAGTTAACCTAAAGTGTTTCCATTAGGTTTGCAGTAAGTGCTTTGGTGTAAAATTGAAATGTATACTATTTGTATTGTCTAAGCATTGGATGCACTCAGATAACAACTTTTTTGTGTTGATGTCTACAGGCATGAAACAACTTTCAAACTACTCATAATCATGTGGAAAGTTAACCTAAAGTGTTTCCATTAGGTTTGCAGTAAGTGCTTTGGTGTAAAATTGAAATGTATACTATTTGTATTGTCTAAACATTGCATGCACTCAGATAACAACTTTTTTGTGTTGATGTGTACAGCCATGAAACAACTTTCAAACTACTCATAATCATGTGGGAAGTTAACCTAAGGTGTTTCCATTAGGTTTGCAGTAAGTGGTTTGCAGTAAAATTGAAATGTATACTATTTGTATTGTCTAAGCATTGCATGCACTGAGATAACAACTTTTTTGTGTTGATGTCTACAGCCATGAAACAACTTTCAAACTACTCACAATCATGTGGAAAGTTAACCTAAGGTGTTTCCATTAGGTTTGCAGTAGGTGCTTTGGTGTAAAATTGAAATGTATACTATTTGTATTGTCTAAGCATTGCATGCACTCAGATAACAACTTTTTTGTTTTGATGTGTACAGCCATGAAACAACTTTCAAACTACTCATAATCATGTGGGAAGTTAACCTAAGGTGTTTCCATTAGGTTTGCAGTAAGTGCTTTGGTGTAAAATTGAAATGTATACTATTTGTATTGTCTAAGCATTGGATGCACTCAGATAACAACTTTTTTGTGTTGATGTCTACAGCCATGAAACAACTTTCAAACTACTCACAATCATGTGGCAAGTTAACCTAAGGTGTTTCCATTAGGTTTGCAGTAGGTGCTTTGGTGTAAAATTGAAATGTATACTATTTGTATTGTCTAAGCATTGCATGCACTCAGATAACAACTTTTTTGTTTTGATGTGTACAGCCATGAAACAACTTTCAAACTCCTCATAATCATGTGGAAAGTTAACCTAAAGTGTTTCCATTAGGTTTGCAGTAAGTGCTTTGGTGTAAAATTGAAATGTATACTATTTGTATTGTCTAAGCATTGGATGCACTCAGATAACAACTTTTTTGTGTTGATGTCTACAGCCATGAAACAACTTTCAAACTACTCACAATCATGTGGAAAGTTAACCTAAGGTGTTTCCATTAGGTTTGCAGTAGGTGCTTTGGTGTAAAATTGAAATGTATACTATTTGTATTGTCTAAGCATTGCATGCACTCAGATAACAACTTTTTTGTGTTGATGTGTACAGCCATGAAACAACTTTCAAACTACTCATAATTATGTGGAAAGTTAACCTAAAGTGTTTCCATTAGGTTTGCAGTAAGTGCTTTGGTGTAAAATTGAAATGTATACTATTTGTATTGTCTAATCATTGCATGCACTCAGATAACAACTTTTTTGTGTTGATGTGTACAGCCATGAAACAACTTTCAAACTACTCATAATCATGTGGGAAGTTAACCTAAGGTGTTTCTATTAGGTTTGCAGTAAGTGGTTTGGAGTAAAATTGAAATGTATACTATTTGTATTGTCTAAGCATTGCATGCACTGAGATAACAACTTTTTTGTGTTGATGTCTACAGCCATGAAACAACTTTCAAACTACTCACAATCATGTGGAAAGTTAACCTAAGGTGTTTCCATTAGGTTTGCAGTAGGTGCTTTGGTGTAAAATTGAAATGTATACTATTTGTATTGTCTAAGCATTGCATGCACTCAGATAACAACTTTTTTGTTTTGATTTGTACAGCCATGAAACAACTTTCAAACTACTCATAATCATGTGGGAAGTTAACCTAAGGTGTTTCCATTAGGTTTGCAGTAAGTGCTTTGGTGTAAAAATGAAATGTATACTATTTGTATTGTCTAAGCATTGGATGCACTCAGATAACAACTTTTTTGTGTTGATGTCCACAGCCATGAAACAACTTTCAAACTACTCACAATCATGTGGAAAGTTAACCTAAGGTGTTTCCATTAGGTTTGCAGTAGGTGCTTTGGTGTAAAATTGAAATGTATACTATTTGTATTGTCTAAGCATTGCATGCACTCAGATAACAACTTTTTTGTTTTGATGTGTACAGCCATGAAACAACTTTCAAACTACTCATAATCATGTGGAAAGTTAACCTAAAGTGTTTCCATTAGGTTTGCAGTAAGTGCTTTGGTGTAAAATTGAAATGTATACGATTTGTATTGTCTAAGCATTGGATGCACTCAGATAACAACTTTTTTGTGTTGATGTCTACAGCCATGAAACAACTTTCAAACTACTCACAATCATGTGGAAAGTTAACCTAAGGTGTTTCCATTAGGTTTGCAGTAGGTGCTTTGGTGTAAAATTGAAATGTATACTATTTGTATTCTCTAAGCATTGCATGCACTCAGATAACAACTTTTTTGTGTTGATGTGTACAGCCATGAAACAACTTTCAAACTACTCATAATCATGTGGAAAGTTAACCTAAAGTGTTTCCATTAGGTTTGCAGTAAGTGCTTTGGTGTAAAATTGAAATGTATACTATTTGTATTGTCTAAGCATTGCATGCACTCAGATAACAACTTTTTTGTGTTGATGTGTACAGCCATGAAACAACTTTCAAACTACTCATAATCATGTGGGAAGTTAACCTAAAGTGTTTCCATTAGGTTTGCAGTAAGTGCTTTGGTGTAAAATTGAAATGTATACTATTTGTATTGTCTAAGCATTGCATGCACTCAGATAACAACTTTTTTGTGTTGATGTGTACAGCCATGAAACAACTTTCAAACTACTCATAATCATGTGGGAAGTTAACCTAAGGTGTTTCCATTAGGTTTGCAGTAAGTACTTTGGTGTAAAATTGAAATGTATACTGCTTTTATGTCAAAGCATTCTATTCACTGTGAAATCAACTTTTTTGTCTTTATGTGCACAGTAATGAAACAACTTTCAGACATCTCAGAATCATGTGGGAAGTTAATCTAAGTCGTTTCCATTAGGTTTGCAGTAAGTGCTTTGGTGTAAAATTGAAATGTATACTATTTCTATTGTCTAAGCATTGCATGCACTTAGATAGCAACTTTTTTGTGTTGATGTGTACAGCCATGAAACAACTTTCAAACTACTCATAATCATGTGGAAAGTTAACCTAAAGTGTTTCCATTAGGGTTGCAGTAAGTGCTTTGGTGTAAAATTGAAATGTATACTATTTGTATTGTCTAAGCATTGCATGCACTGAGATAACAACTTTTTTGTGTTGATGTGTACAGCCATGAAACAACTTTCAAACTACTCATAATCATGTGGGAAGTTAACCTAAGGTGTTTCCATTAGGTTTGCAGTAAGTACTTTGGTGTAAAATTGAAATGTATACTACTTTTATGTCAAAGCATTCTATTCACTGCGAAATCAACTTTTTTGTCTTTATGTGCACAGGTATGAAACAACATTCAGACATATCAGAATCATTTGGGAAGTTAACCTAAAGTGTTTCCATTAGGTTTGCAGTAAGTGCTTTGGTGTAAAATTGAAATGTATACTATTTGTATTGTCTAAGCATTGCATGCACTGAGATAACAACTTTTTTGTGTTGATGTGTACAGCCATGACACAACTTTCAAACTACTCATAATCATGTGGGAAGTTAACCTAAGGTGTTTCCATTAGGTTTGCAGTAAGTGCTTTGGAGTAAAATTGAAATGTATACTATTTGTATTGTCTAAGCATTGCATGCACTGAGATAACAACTTTTTAGTGTTGATGTCTACAGCCATGAAACAACTTTCAAACTACTCACAATCATGTGGAAAGTTAACCTAAGGTGTTTCCATTAGGTTTGCAGTAGGTGCTTTGGTGTGAAATTCAGATGTGTACTACCTTAATGTCAGAGCATAGTAGTACTGAGAAAGTAACTTTTTTGTCTTGATGAACTGAGGCATGAAACTACTATAAACCTAGTCATACTCATCTGGTAAGTTAACCAAATGTGTTTGCATTAGGTTTGCAGTCAAGACTTTTGAGTACAATTGAAATGTATACTACTTTTATGTCAAAGCATTCTATTCACTGTGAAATCAACTTTTTTGTCTTTATGTGCACAGGTATGAAACAACTTTCAGACATCTCAGAATCATGTGGGAAGTTAACCTAAAGTGTTTCCATTAGGTTTGCAGTAAGTGCTTTGGTGTAAAATTGAAATGTATACTATTTGTATTGTCTAAGCATTGCATGCACTCAGATAACAACTTTTTTGTTTTGATTTGTACAGCCATGAAACAACTTTCAAACTACTCATAATCATGTGGGAAGTTAACCTAAGGTGTTTCCATTAGGTTTGCAGTAAGTGCTTTGGTGTAAAAATGAAATGTATACTATTTGTATTGTCTAAGCATTGGATGCACTCAGATAACAACTTTTTTGTGTTGATGTCCACAGCCATGAAACAACTTTCAAACTACTCACAATCATGTGGAAAGTTAACCTAAGGTGTTTCCATTAGGTTTGCAGTAGGTGCTTTGGTGTAAAATTGAAATGTATACTATTTGTATTGTCTAAGCATTGCATGCACTCAGATAACAACTTTTTTGTTTTGATGTGTACAGCCATGAAACAACTTTCAAACTACTCATAATCATGTGGAAAGTTAACCTAAAGTGTTTCCATTAGGTTTGCAGTAAGTGCTTTGGTGTAAAATTGAAATGTATACGATTTGTATTGTCTAAGCATTGGATGCACTCAGATAACAACTTTTTTGTGTTGATGTCTACAGCCATGAAACAACTTTCAAACTACTCACAATCATGTGGAAAGTTAACCTAAGGTGTTTCCATTAGGTTTGCAGTAGGTGCTTTGGTGTAAAATTGAAATGTATACTATTTGTATTCTCTAAGCATTGCATGCACTCAGATAACAACTTTTTTGTGTTGATGTGTACAGCCATGAAACAACTTTCAAACTACTCATAATCATGTGGAAAGTTAACCTAAAGTGTTTCCATTAGGTTTGCAGTAAGTGCTTTGGTGTAAAATTGAAATGTATACTATTTGTATTGTCTAAGCATTGCATGCACTCAGATAACAACTTTTTTGTGTTGATGTGTACAGCCATGAAACAACTTTCAAACTACTCATAATCATGTGGGAAGTTAACCTAAAGTGTTTCCATTAGGTTTGCAGTAAGTGCTTTGGTGTAAAATTGAAATGTATACTATTTGTATTGTCTAAGCATTGCATGCACTCAGATAACAACTTTTTTGTGTTGATGTGTACAGCCATGAAACAACTTTCAAACTACTCATAATCATGTGGGAAGTTAACCTAAGGTGTTTCCATTAGGTTTGCAGTAAGTACTTTGGTGTAAAATTGAAATGTATACTGCTTTTATGTCAAAGCATTCTATTCACTGTGAAATCAACTTTTTTGTCTTTATGTGCACAGTAATGAAACAACTTTCAGACATCTCAGAATCATGTGGGAAGTTAATCTAAGTCGTTTCCATTAGGTTTGCAGTAAGTGCTTTGGTGTAAAATTGAAATGTATACTATTTCTATTGTCTAAGCATTGCATGCACTTAGATAGCAACTTTTTTGTGTTGATGTGTACAGCCATGAAACAACTTTCAAACTACTCATAATCATGTGGAAAGTTAACCTAAAGTGTTTCCATTAGGGTTGCAGTAAGTGCTTTGGTGTAAAATTGAAATGTATACTATTTGTATTGTCTAAGCATTGCATGCACTGAGATAACAACTTTTTTGTGTTGATGTGTACAGCCATGAAACAACTTTCAAACTACTCATAATCATGTGGGAAGTTAACCTAAGGTGTTTCCATTAGGTTTGCAGTAAGTACTTTGGTGTAAAATTGAAATGTATACTACTTTTATGTCAAAGCATTCTATTCACTGCGAAATCAACTTTTTTGTCTTTATGTGCACAGGTATGAAACAACATTCAGACATATCAGAATCATTTGGGAAGTTAACCTAAAGTGTTTCCATTAGGTTTGCAGTGAGTGCTTTGGTGTAAAATTGAAATGTATACTATTTGTATTGTCTAAGCATTGCATGCACTGAGATAACAACTTTTTTGTGTTGATGTGTACAGCCATGACACAACTTTCAAACTACTCATAATCATGTGGGAAGTTAACCTAAGGTGTTTCCATTAGGTTTGCAGTAAGTGCTTTGGAGTAAAATTGAAATGTATACTATTTGTATTGTCTAAGCATTGCATGCACTGAGATAACAACTTTTTTGTGTTGATGTCTACAGCCATGAAACAACTTTCAAACTACTCACAATCATGTGGAAAGTTAACCTAAGGTGTTTCCATTAGGTTTGCAGTAGGTGCTTTGGTGTGAAATTCAGATGTGTACTACCTTAATGTCAGAGCATAGTAGTACTGAGAAAGTAACTTTTTTGTCTTGATGAACTGAGGCATGAAACTACTATAAACCTAGTCATACTCATCTGGTAAGTTAACCAAATGTGTTTGCATTAGGTTTGCAGTCAAGACTTTTGAGTACAATTGAAATGTATACTACTTTTATGTCAAAGCATTCTATTCACTGTGAAATCAACTTTTTTGTCTTTATGTGCACAGGTATGAAACAACTTTCAGACATCTCAGAATCATGTGGGAAGTTAACCTAAAGTGTTTCCATTAGGTTTGCAGTAAGTGCTTTGGTGTAAAATTGAAATGTATACTATTTGTATTGTCTAAGCATAGCATGCACTGAGATAACAACTTTTTTGTGTTGATGTGTACAGCCATGACACAACTTTCAAACTACTCATAATCATGTGGGAAGTTAACCTAAGGTGTTTCCATTAGGTTTGCAGTATGTGCTTTGGAGTAAAATTGAAATGTATACTATTTGTATTGTCTAAGCATTGCATGCACTGAGATAACAACTTTTTTGTGTTGATGTCTACAGCCATGAAACAACTTTCAAACTACTCACAATCATGTGGAAAGTTAACCTAAGGTGTTTCCATTAGGTTTGCAGTAGGTGCTTTGGTGTAAAATTCAGATGTGTACTACCTTAATGTCAGAGCATAGTAGTACTGAGAAAGTAACTTTTTTGCCTTGATGAACTGAGGCATGAAACAACTATAAACCTAGTCATACTCATCTGGTAAGTTAACCAAATGTGTTTGCTTTAGGTTTGCAGTCAAGACTTTTGAGTACAATTGAAATGTATACTACTTTTATGTCAAAGCATTCTATTCACTGTGAAATCAACTTTTTTGTCTTTATGTGCACAGGTATGAAACAACTTTCAGACATCTCAGAATCATGTGGGAAGTTAACCTAAAGTGTTTCCATTAGGTTTGCAGTAAGTGCTTTGGTGTAAAATTGAAATGTATACTATTTGTATTGTCTAAGCATTGCATGCACTGAGATAACAACCTTTTTGTGTTGATGTCTACAGCCATGAAACAACTTTCAAACTACTCACAATCATGTGGAAAGTTAACCTAAGGTGTTTCCATTAGGTTTGCAGTAGGTGCTTTGGAGTAAAATTGAAATGTATACTATTTGTATTGTCTAAGCATTGCATGCACTGAGATAACAACTTTTTTGTGTTGATGTGTACAGCCATGAAACAACTTTCAAACTACTCATAATCATGTGGGAAGTTAACCTAAGGTGTTTCCATTAGGTTTGCAGTAAGTGGTTTGGAGTAAAATTGAAATGTATACTATTTGTATTGTCTAAGCATTGCATGCACTGAGATAACAACTTTTTTGTGTTGATGTCTACAGCCATGAAACAACTTTCAAACTACTCACAATCATGTGGAAAGTTAACCTAAGGTGTTTCCATTAGGTTTGCAGTAGGTGCTTTGGTGTAAAATTTAAATGTATACTATTTGTATTGTCTAAGCATTGCATGCACTCAGATAACAACTTTTTTGTTTTGATGTGTACAGCCATGAAACAACTTTCAAACTACTCATAATCATGTGGGAAGTTAACCTAAGGTGTTTCCATTAGGTTTGCAGTAAGTGCTTTGGTGTAAAATTGAAATGTATGCTATTTGTACTGTCTAAGCATTGGATGCACTCAGATAACAACTTTTTTGTGTTGATGTCTACAGCCATGAAACAACTTTCAAACTACTCACAATCATGTGGAAAGTTAACCTAAGGTGTTTCCATTAGGGTTGCAGTAAGTGCTTTGGTGTAAAATTGAAATGTATACTATTTCTATTGTCTAAGCATTGCATGCACTTAGATAGCAACTTTTTTGTGTTGATGTGTACAGCCATGAAACAACTTTCAAACTACTCATAATCATGTGGAAAGTTAACCTAAAGTGTTTCCATTAGGGTTGCAGTAAGTGCTTTGGTGTAAAATTGAAATGTATACTATTTGTATTGTCTAAGCATTGCATGCACTGAGATAACAACTTTTTTGTGTTGATGTGTACAGCCATGAAACAACTTTCAAACTACTCATAATCATGTGGGAAGTTAACCTAAGGTGTTTCCATTAGGTTTGCAGTAAGTACTTTGGTGTAAAATTGAAATGTATACTACTTTTATGTCAAAGCATTCTATTCACTGTGAAATGAACTTTTTTGTCTTTATGTGCACAGGTATGAAACAACTTTCAGACATATCAGAATCATTTGGGAAGTTAACCTAAAGTGTTTCCATTAGGTTTGCAGTAAGTGCTTTGGTGTAAAATTGAAATGTATGCTATTTGTATTGTCTAAGCATTGCATGCACTGAGATAACAACTTTTTTGTGTTGATGTGTACAGCCATGACACAACTTTCAAACTACTCATAATCATGTGGGAAGTTAACCTAAGGTGTTTCCATTAGGTTTGCAGTAAGTGCTTTGGAGTAAAATTGAAATGTATACTATTTGTATTGTCTAAGCATTGCATGCACTGAGATAACAACTTTTTTGTGTTGATGTCTACAGCCATGAAACAACTTTCAAACTACTCACAATCATGTGGAAAGTTAACCTAAGGTGTTTCCATTAGGTTTGCAGTAGGTGCTTTGGTGTGAAATTCAGATGTGTACTACCTTAATGTCAGAGCATAGTAGTACTGAGAAAGTAACTTTTTTGTCTTGATGAACTGAGGCATGAAACAACTATAAACCTAGTCATACTCATCTGGTAAGTTAACCAAATGTGTTTGCATTAGGTTTGCAGTCAAGACTTTTGAGTACAATTGAAATGTATACTACTTTTATGTCAAAGCATTCTATTCACTGTGAAATCAACTTTTTTGTCTTTATGTGCACAGGTATGAAACAACTTTCAGACATCTCAGAATCATGTGGGAAGTTAACCTAAAGTGTTTCCATTAGGTTTGCAGTAAGTGCTTTGGTGTAAAATTGAAATGTATACTATTTGTATTGTCTAAGCATAGCATGCACTGAGATAACAACTTTTTTGTGTTGATGTGTACAGCCATGACACAACTTTCAAACTACTCATAATCATGTGGGAAGTTAACCTAAGGTGTTTCCATTAGGTTTGCAGTATGTGCTTTGGAGTAAAATTGAAATGTATACTATTTGTATTGTCTAAGCATTGCATGCACTGAGATAACAACTTTTTTGTGTTGATGTCTACAGCCATGAAACAACTTTCAAACTACTCACAATCATGTGGAAAGTTAACCTAAGGTGTTTCCATTAGGTTTGCAGTTGGTGCTTTGGTGTAAAATTCAGATGTGTACTACCTTAATGTCAGAGCATAGTAGTACTGAGAAAGTAACTTTTTTGTCTTGATGAACTGAGGCATGAAACAACTATAAACCTAGTCATACTCATCTGGTAAGTTAACCAAATGTGTTTGCATTAGGTTTGCAGTCAAGACTTTTGAGTACAATTGAAATGTATACTACTTTTATGTCAAAGCATTCTATTCACTGTGAAATCAACTTTTTTGTCTTTATGTGCACAGGTATGAATCAACTTTCAGACATCTCAGAATCATGTGGGAAGTTAACCTAAAGTGTTTCCATTAGGTTTGCAGTAAGTGCTTTGGTGTAAAATTGAAATGTATACTATTTGTATTGTCTAAGCATTGCATGCACTGAGATAACAACCTTTTTGTGTTGATGTCTACAGCCATGAAACAACTTTCAAACTACTCACAATCATGTGGAAAGTTAACCTAAGGTGTTTCCATTAGGTTTGCAGTAGGTGCTTTGGAGTAAAATTGAAATGTATACTATTTGTATTGTCTAAGCATTGCATGCACTGAGATAACAACTTTTTTGTGTTGATGTGTACAGCCATGAAACAACTTTCAAACTACTCATAATCATGTGGAAAGTTAACCTAAAGTGTTTCCTTTAGGTTTGCAGTAAGTGCTTTGGTGTAAAATTGAAATGTATACTATTTGTATTGTCTAAACATTGCATGCACTCAGATAACAACTTTTTTGTGTTGATGTGTACAGCCATGAAACAACTTTCAAACTACTCATAATCATGTGGGAAGTTAACCTAAGGTGTTTCCATTAGGTTTGCAGTAAGTGGTTTGGAGTAAAATTGAAATGTATACTATTTGTATTGTCTAAGCATTGCATGCACTGAGATAACAACTTTTTTGTGTTGATGTCTACAGCCATGAAACAACTTTCAAACTACTCACAATCATGTGGAAAGTTAACCTAAGGTGTTTCCATTAGGTTTGCAGTAGGTGCTTTGGTGTAAAATTGAAATGTATACTATTTGTATTGTCTAAGCATTGCATGCACTCAGATAACAACTTTTTTGTTTTGATGTGTACAGCCATGAAACAACTTTCAAACTACTCATAATCATGTGGGAAGTTAACCTAAAGTGTTTCCATTAGGTTTGCAGTAAGTACTTTGGTGTAAAATTGAAATGTATACTGCTTTTATGTCAAAGCATTCTATTCACTGTGAAATCAACTTTTTTGTCTTTATGTGCACAGTAATGAAACAACTTTCAGACATCTCAGAATCATGTGGGAAGTTAATCTAAGTCGTTTCCATTAGGTTTGCAGTAAGTGCTTTGGTGTAAAATTGAAATGTATACTATTTCTATTGTCTAAGCATTGCATGCACTTAGATAGCAACTTTTTTGTGTTGATGTGTACAGCCATGAAACAACTTTCAAACTACTCATAATCATGTGGAAAGTTAACCTAAAGTGTTTCCATTAGGGTTGCAGTAAGTGCTTTGGTGTAAAATTGAAATGTATACTATTTGTATTGTCTAAGCATTGCATGCACTGAGATAACAACTTTTTTGTGTTGATGTGTACAGCCATGAAACAACTTTCAAACTACTCATAATCATGTGGGAAGTTAACCTAAGGTGTTTCCATTAGGTTTGCAGTAAGTACTTTGGTGTAAAATTGAAATGTATACTACTTTTATGTCAAAGCATTCTATTCACTGCGAAATCAACTTTTTTGTCTTTATGTGCACAGGTATGAAACAACATTCAGACATATCAGAATCATTTGGGAAGTTAACCTAAAGTGTTTCCATTAGGTTTGCAGTAAGTGCTTTGGTGTAAAATTGAAATGTATACTATTTGTATTGTCTAAGCATTGCATGCACTGAGATAACAACTTTTTTGTGTTGATGTGTACAGCCATGACACAACTTTCAAACTACTCATAATCATGTGGGAAGTTAACCTAAGGTGTTTCCATTAGGTTTGCAGTAAGTGCTTTGGAGTAAAATTGAAATGTATACTATTTGTATTGTCTAAGCATTGCATGCACTGAGATAACAACTTTTTTGTGTTGATGTCTACAGCCATGAAACAACTTTCAAACTACTCACAATCATGTGGAAAGTTAACCTAAGGTGTTTCCATTAGGTTTGCAGTAGGTGCTTTGGTGTGAAATTCAGATCTGTACTACCTTAATGTCAGAGCATAGTAGTACTGAGAAAGTAACTTTTTTGTCTTGATGAACTGAGGCATGAAACAACTATAAACCTAGTCATACTCATCTGGTAAGTTAACCAAATGTGTTTGCATTAGGTTTGCAGTCAAGACTTTTGAGTACAATTGAAATATATACTACTTTTATGTCAAAGCATTCTATTCACTGTGAAATCAACTTTTTTGTCTTTATGTGCACAGGTATGAAACAACTTTCAGACATCTCAGAATCATGTGGGAAGTTAACCTAAAGTGTTTCCATTAGGTTTGCAGTAAGTGCTTTGGTGTAAAATTGAAATGTATACTATTTGTATTGTCTAAGCATAGCATGCACTGAGATAACAACTTTTTTGTGTTGATGTGTACAGCCATGACACAACTTTCAAACTACTCATAATCATGTGGGAAGTTAACCTAAGGTGTTTCCATTAGGTTTGCAGTATGTGCTTTGGAGTAAAATTGAAATGTATACTATTTGTATTGTCTAAGCATTGCATGCACTGAGATAACAACTTTTTTGTGTTGATGTCTACAGCCATGAAACAACTTTCAAACTACTCACAATCATGTGGAAAGTTAACCTAAGGTGTTTCCATTAGGTTTGCAGTAGGTGCTTTGGTGTAAAATTCAGATGTGTACTACCTTAATGTCAGAGCATAGTAGTACTGAGAAAGTAACTTTTTTGCCTTGATGAACTGAGGCATGAAACAACTATAAACCTAGTCATACTCATCTGGTAAGTTAACCAAATGTGTTTGCTTTAGGTTTGCAGTCAAGACTTTTGAGTACAATTGAAATGTATACTACTTTTATGTCAAAGCATTCTATTCACTGTGAAATCAACTTTTTTGTCTTTATGTGCACAGGTATGAAACAACTTTCAGACATCTCAGAATCATGTGGGAAGTTAACCTAAAGTGTTTCCATTAGGTTTGCAGTAAGTGCTTTGGTGTAAAATTGAAATGTATACTATTTGTATTGTCTAAGCATTGCATGCACTGAGATAACAACCTTTTTGTGTTGATGTCTACAGCCATGAAACAACTTTCAAACTACTCACAATCATGTGGAAAGTTAACCTAAGGTGTTTCCATTAGGTTTGCAGTAGGTGCTTTGGAGTAAAATTGAAATGTATACTATTTGTATTGTCTAAGCATTGCATGCACTGAGATAACAACTTTTTTGTGTTGATGTGTACAGCCATGAAACAACTTTCAAACTACTCATAATCATGTGGAAAGTTAACCTAAAGTGTTTCCTTTAGGTTTGCAGTAAGTGCTTTGGTGTAAAATTGAAATGTATACTATTTGTATTGTCTAAACATTGCATGCACTCAGATAACAACTTTTTTGTGTTGATGTGTACAGCCATGAAACAACTTTCAAACTACTCATAATCATGTGGGAAGTTAACCTAAGGTGTTTCCATTAGGTTTGCAGTAAGTGGTTTGGAGTAAAATTGAAATGTATACTATTTGTATTGTCTAAGCATTGCATGCACTGAGATAACAACTTTTTTGTGTTGATGTCTACAGCCATGAAACAACTTTCAAACTACTCACAATCATGTGGAAAGTTAACCTAAGGTGTTTCCATTAGGTTTGCAGTAGGTGCTTTGGTGTAAAATTTAAATGTATACTATTTGTATTGTCTAAGCATTGCATGCACTCAGATAACAACTTTTTTGTTTTGATGTGTACAGCCATGAAACAACTTTCAAACTACTCATAATCATGTGGGAAGTTAACCTAAGGTGTTTCCATTAGGTTTGCAGTAAGTGCTTTGGTGTAAAATTGAAATGTATACTATTTGTATTGTCTAAGCATTGGATGCACTCAGATAACAACTTTTTTGTGTTGATGTCTACAGCCATGAAACAACTTTCAAACTACTCACAATCATGTGGAAAGTTAACCTAAGGTGTTTCCATTAGGTTTGCAGTAGGTGCTTTGGTGTAAAATTGAAATGTATACTATTTGTATTGTCTAAGCATTGCATGCACTCAGATAACAACTTTTTTGTTTTGATGTGTACAGCCATGAAACAACTTTCAAACTCCTCATAATCATGTGGAAAGTTAACCTAAAGTGTTTCCATTAGGTTTGCAGTAAGTGCTTTGGTGTAAAATTGAAATGTATGCTATTTGTACTGTCTAAGCATTGGATGCACTCAGATAACAACTTTTTTGTGTTGATGTCTACAGCCATGAAACAACTTTCAAACTACTCACAATCATGTGGAAAGTTAACCTAAGGTGTTTCCATTAGGGTTGCAGTAAGTGCTTTGGTGTAAAATTGAAATGTATACTATTTCTATTGTCTAAGCATTGCATGCACTTAGATAGCAACTTTTTTGTGTTGATGTGTACAGCCATGAAACAACTTTCAAACTACTCATAATCATGTGGAAAGTTAACCTAAAGTGTTTCCATTAGGGTTGCAGTAAGTGCTTTGGTGTAAAATTGAAATGTATACTATTTGTATTGTCTAAGCATTGCATGCACTGAGATAACAACTTTTTTGTGTTGATGTGTACAGCCATGAAACAACTTTCAAACTACTCATAATCATGTGGGAAGTTAACCTAAGGTGTTTCCATTAGGTTTGCAGTAAGTACTTTGGTGTAAAATTGAAATGTATACTACTTTTATGTCAAAGCATTCTATTCACTGTGAAATCAACTTTTTTGTCTTTATGTGCACAGGTATGAAACAACTTTCAGACATATCAGAATCATTTGGGAAGTTAACCTAAAGTGTTTCCATTAGGTTTGCAGTAAGTGCTTTGGTGTAAAATTGAAATGTATACTATTTGTATTGTCTAAGCATTGCATGCACTGAGATAACAACTTTTTTGTGTTGATGTGTACAGCCATGACACAACTTTCAAACTACTCATAATCATGTGGGAAGTTAACCTAAGGTGTTTCCATTAGGTTTGCAGTAAGTGCTTTGGAGTAAAATTGAAATGTATACTATTTGTATTGTCTAAGCATTGCATGCACTGAGATAACAACTTTTTTGTGTTGATGTCTACAGCCATGAAACAACTTTCAAACTACTCACAATCATGTGGAAAGTTAACCTAAGGTGTTTCCATTAGGTTTGCAGTAGGTGCTTTGGTGTGAAATTCAGATGTGTACTACCTTAATGTCAGAGCATAGTAGTACTGAGAAAGTAACTTTTTTGTCTTGATGAACTGAGGCATGAAACAACTATAAACCTAGTCATACTCATCTGGTAAGTTAACCAAATGTGTTTGCATTAGGTTTGCAGTCAAGACTTTTGAGTACAATTGAAATGTATACTACTTTTATGTCAAAGCATTCTATTCACTGTGAAATCAACTTTTTTGTCTTTATGTGCACAGGTATGAAACAACTTTCAGACATCTCAGAATCATGTGGGAAGTTAACCTAAAGTGTTTCCATTAGGTTTGCAGTAAGTGCTTTGGTGTAAAATTGAAATGTATACTATTTGTATTGTCTAAGCATAGCATGCACTGAGATAACAACTTTTTTGTGTTGATGTGTACAGCCATGACACAACTTTCAAACTACTCATAATCATGTGGGAAGTTAACCTAAGGTGTTTCCATTAGGTTTGCAGTATGTGCTTTGGAGTAAAATTGAAATGTATACTATTTGTATTGTCTAAGCATTGCATGCACTGAGATAACAACTTTTTTGTGTTGATGTCTACAGCCATGAAACAACTTTCAAACTACTCACAATCATGTGGAAAGTTAACCTAAGGTGTTTCCATTAGGTTTGCAGTTGGTGCTTTGGTGTAAAATTCAGATGTGTACTACCTTAATGTCAGAGCATAGTAGTACTGAGAAAGTAACTTTTTTGTCTTGATGAACTGAGGCATGAAACAACTATAAACCTAGTCATACTCATCTGGTAAGTTAACCAAATGTGTTTGCATTAGGTTTGCAGTCAAGACTTTTGAGTACAATTGAAATGTATACTACTTTTATGTCAAAGCATTCTATTCACTGTGAAATCAACTTTTTTGTCTTTATGTGCACAGGTATGAAACAACTTTCAGACATCTCAGAATCATGTGGGAAGTTAACCTAAAGTGTTTCCATTAGGTTTGCAGTAAGTGCTTTGGTGTAAAATTGAAATGTATACTATTTGTATTGTCTAAGCATTGCATGCACTGAGATAACAACCTTTTTGTGTTGATGTCTACAGCCATGAAACAACTTTCAAACTACTCACAATCATGTGGAAAGTTAACCTAAGGTGTTTCCATTAGGTTTGCAGTAGGTGCTTTGGAGTAAAATTGAAATGTATACTATTTGTATTGTCTAAGCATTGCATGCACTGAGATAACAACTTTTTTGTGTTGATGTGTACAGCCATGAAACAACTTTCAAACTACTCATAATCATGTGGAAAGTTAACCTAAAGTGTTTCCTTTAGGTTTGCAGTAAGTGCTTTGGTGTAAAATTGAAATGTATACTATTTGTATTGTCTAAACATTGCATGCACTCAGATAACAACTTTTTTGTGTTGATGTGTACAGCCATGAAACAACTTTCAAACTACTCATAATCATGTGGGAAGTTAACCTAAGGTGTTTCCATTAGGTTTGCAGTAAGTGGTTTGGAGTAAAATTGAAATGTATACTATTTGTATTGTCTAAGCATTGCATGCACTGAGATAACAACTTTTTTGTGTTGATGTCTACAGCCATGAAACAACTTTCAAACTACTCACAATCATGTGGAAAGTTAACCTAAGGTGTTTCCATTAGGTTTGCAGTAGGTGCTTTGGTGTAAAATTGAAATGTATACTATTTGTATTGTCTAAGCATTGCATGCACTCAGATAACAACTTTTTTGTTTTGATGTGTACAGCCATGAAACAACTTTCAAACTACTCATAATCATGTGGGAAGTTAACCTAAAGTGTTTCCATTAGGTTTGCAGTAAGTGCTTTGGTGTAAAATTGAAATGTATGCTATTTGTACTGTCTAAGCATTGGATGCACTCAGATAACAACTTTTTTGTGTTGATGTCTACAGCCATGAAACAACTTTCAAACTCCTCATAATCATGTGGAAAGTTAACCTAAAGTGTTTCCATTAGGTTTGCAGTAAGTGCTTTGGTGTAAAATTGAAATGTATGCTATTTGTACTGTCTAAGCATTGGATGCACTCAGATAACAACTTTTTTGTGTTGATGTCTACAGCCATGAAACAACTTTCAAACTACTCACAATCATGTGGAAAGTTAACCTAAGGTGTTTCCATTAGGTTTGCAGTAGGTGCTTTGGTGTAAAATTGAAATGTATACTATTTGTATTGTCTAAGCATTGCATGCACTCAGATAACAACTTTTTTGTGTTGATGTGTACAGCCATGAAACAACTTTCAAACTACTCATAATCATGTGGAAAGTTAACCTAAAGTGTTTCCATTAGGTTTGCAGTAAGTGCTTTGGTGTAAAATTGAAATGTATACTATTTGTATTGTCTAATCATTGCATGCACTCAGATAACAACTTTTTTGTGTTGATGTGTACAGCCATGAAACAACTTTCAAACTACTCATAATCATGTGGGAAGTTAACCGAAGGTGTTTCCATTAGGTTTGCAGTAAGTGGTTTGGAGTAAAATTGAAATGTATACTATTTGTATTGTCTAAGCATTGCATGCACTGAGATAACAACTTTTTTGTGTTAATGTCTACAGCCATCAAACAACTTTCAAACTACTCACAATCATGTGGAAAGTTAACCTAAGGTGTTTCCATTAGGTTTGCAGTAGGTGCTTTGGTGTAAAATTGAAATGTATACTATTTGTATTGTCTAAGCATTGCATGCACTCAGATAACAACTTTTTTGTTTTGATGTGTACAGCCATGAAACAACTTTCAAACTACTCATAATCATGTGGGAAGTTAACCTAAGGTGTTTCCATTAGGTTTGCAGTAAGTGCTTTGGTGTAAAATTGAAATGTATACTATTTGTATTGTCTAAGCATTGGATGCACTCAGATAGCAACTTTTTTGTGTTGATGTCTACAGCCATGAAACAACTTTCAAACTACTCACAATCATGTGGAAAGTTAACCTAAGGTGTTTCCATTAGGTTTGCAGTAGGTGCTTTGGTGTAAAATTGAAATGTATACTATTTGTATTGTCTAAGCATTGCATGCACTCAGATAACAACTTTTTTGTTTTGATGTGTACAGCCATGAAACAACTTTCAAACTACTCATAATCATGTGGAAAGTTAACCTAAAGTGTTTCCATTAGGTTTGCAGTAAGTGCTTTGGTGTAAAATTGAAATGTATACTATTTGTATTGTCTAAGCATTGGATGCACTCAGATAACAACTTTTTTGTGTTGATGTCTACAGCCATGAAACAACTTTCAAACTACTCACAATCATGTGGAAAGTTAACCTAAGGTGTTTCCATTAGGTTTGCAGTAGGTGCTTTGGTGTAAAATTGAAATGTATACTATTTGTATTGTCTAAGCATTGCATGCACTCAGATAACAACTTTTTTGTGTTGATGTGTACAGCCATGAAACAACTTTCAAACTACTCATAATCATGTGGAAAGTTAACCTAAAGTGTTTCCATTAGGTTTGCAGTAAGTGCTTTGGTGTAAAATTGAAATGTATACTATTTGTATTGTCTAAGCATTGGATGCACTCAGATAACAACTTTTTTGTGTTGATGTCTACAGCCATGAAACAACTTTCAAACTACTCATAATCATGTGGAAAGTTAACCTAAAGTGTTTCCATTAGGTTTGCAGTAAGTGCTTTGGTGTAGAATTGAAATGTATACTATTTGTATTGTCTAAACATTGCATGCACTCAGATAACAACTTTTTTGTGTTGATGTGTACAGCCATGAAACAACTTTCAAACTACTCATAATCATGTGGGAAGTTAACCTAAGGTGTTTCCATTAGGTTTGCAGTAAGTGCTTTGGTGTAAAATTGAAATGTATACTATTTCTATTGTCTAAGCATTGCATGCACTTAGATAGCAACTTTTTTGTGTTGATGTGTACAGCCATGAAACAACTTTCAAACTACTCATAATCATGTGGAAAGTTAACCTAAAGTGTTTCCATTAGGGTTGCAGTAAGTGCTTTGGTGTAAAATTGAAATGTATACTATTTGTATTGTCTAAGCATTGCATGCACTGAGATAACAACTTTTTTATGTTGATGTGTACAGCCATGAAACAACTTTCAAACTACTCATAATCATGTGGGAAGTTAACCTAAGGTGTTTCCATTAGGTTTGCAGTAAGTACTTTGGTGTAAAATTGAAATGTATACTACTTTTATGTCAAAGCATTCTATTCACTGTGAAATCAACTTTTTTGTCTTTATGTGCACAGGTATGAAACAACTTTCAGACATATCAGAATCATTTGGGAAGTTAACCTAAAGTGTTTCCATTAGGTTTGCAGTAAGTGCTTTGGTGTAAAATTGAAATGTATACTATTTGTATTGTCTAAGCATTGCATGCACTGAGATAACAACTTTTTTGTGTTGATGTGTACAGCCATGACACAACTTTCAAACTACTCATAATCATGTGGGAAGTTAACCTAAGGTGTTTCCATTAGGTTTGCAGTAAGTGCTTTGGAGTAAAATTGAAATGTATACTATTTGTATTGTCTAAGCATTGCATGCACTGAGATAACAACTTTTTTGTGTTGATGTCTACAGCCATGAAACAACTTTCAAACTACTCACAATCATGTGGAAAGTTAACCTAAGGTGTTTCCATTAGGTTTGCAGTAGGTGCTTTGGTGTGAAATTCAGATGTGTACTACCTTAATGTCAGAGCATAGTAGTACTGAGAAAGTAACTTTTTTGTCTTGATGAACTGAGGCATGAAACAACTATAAACCTAGTCATACTCATCTGGTAAGTTAACCAAATGTGTTTGCATTAGGTTTGCAGTCAAGACTTTTGAGTACAATTGAAATGTATACTACTTTTATGTCAAAGCATTCTATTCACTGTGAAATCAACTTTTTTGTCTTTATGTGCACAGGTATGAAACAACTTTCAGACATCTCAGAATCATGTGGGAAGTTAACCTAAAGTGTTTCCATTAGGTTTGCAGTAAGTGCTTTGGTGTAAAATTGAAATGTATACTATTTGTATTGTCTAAGCATAGCATGCACTGAGATAACAACTTTTTTGTGTTGATGTGTACAGCCATGACACAACTTTCAAACTACTCATAATCATGTGGGAAGTTAACCTAAGGTGTTTCCATTAGGTTTGCAGTATGTGCTTTGGAGTAAAATTGAAATGTATACTATTTGTATTGTCTAAGCATTGCATGCACTGAGATAACAACTTTTTTGTGTTGATGTCTACAGCCATGAAACAACTTTCAAACTACTCACAATCATGTGGAAAGTTAACCTAAGGTGTTTCCATTAGGTTTGCAGTAGGTGCTTTGGTGTAAAATTCAGATGTGTACTACCTTAATGTCAGAGCATAGTAGTACTGAGAAAGTAACTTTTTTGTCTTGATGAACTGAGGCATGAAACAACTATAAACCTAGTCATACTCATCTGGTAAGTTAACCAAATGTGTTTGCATTAGGTTTGCAGTCAAGACTTTTGAGTACAATTGAAATGTATACTACTTTTATGTCAAAGCATTCTATTCACTGTGAAATCAACTTTTTTGTCTTTATGTGCACAGGTATGAAACAACTTTCAGACATCTCAGAATCATGTGGGAAGTTAACCTAAAGTGTTTCCATTAGGTTTGCAGTAAGTGCTTTGGTGTAAAATTGAAATGTATACTATTTGTATTGTCTAAGCATTGCATGCACTGAGATAACAACCTTTTTGTGTTGATGTCTACAGCCATGAAACAAGTTTCAAACTACTCACAATCATGTGGAAAGTTAACCTAAGGTGTTTCCATTAGGTTTGCAGTAGGTGCTTTGGAGTAAAATTGAAATGTATACTATTTGTATTGTCTAAGCATTGCATGCACTGAGATAACAACTTTTTTGTGTTGATGTGTACAGCCATGAAACAACTTTCAAACTACTCATAATCATGTGGAAAGTTAACCTAAAGTGTTTCCTTTAGGTTTGCAGTAAGTGCTTTGGTGTAAAATTGAAATGTATACTATTTGTATTGTCTAAACATTGCATGCACTCAGATAACAACTTTTTTGTGTTGATGTGTACAGCCATGAAACAACTTTCAAACTACTCATAATCATGTGGGAAGTTAACCTAAGGTGTTTCCATTAGGTTTGCAGTAAGTGGTTTGGAGTAAAATTGAAATGTATACTATTTGTATTGTCTAAGCATTGCATGCACTGAGATAACAACTTTTTTGTGTTGATGTCTACAGCCATGAAACAACTTTCAAACTACTCACAATCATGTGGAAAGTTAACCTAAGGTGTTTCCATTAGGTTTGCAGTAGGTGCTTTGGTGTAAAATTGAAATGTATACTATTTGTATTGTCTAAGCATTGCATGCACTCAGATAACAACTTTTTTGTTTTGATGTGTACAGCCATGAAACAACTTTCAAACTACTCATAATCATGTGGGAAGTTAACCTAAGGTGTTTCCATTAGGTTTGCAGTAAGTGCTTTGGTGTAAAATTGAAATGTATACTATTTGTATTGTCTAAGCATTGGATGCACTCAGATAACAACTTTTTTGTGTTGATGTCTACAGCCATGAAACAACTTTCAAACTACTCACAATCATGTGGAAAGTTAACCTAAGGTGTTTCCATTAGGTTTGCAGTAGGTGCTTTGGTGTAAAATTGAAATGTATACTATTTGTATTGTCTAAGCATTGCATGCACTCAGATAACAACTTTTTTGTGTTGATGTGTACAGCCATGAAACAACTTTCAAACTACTCATAATCATGTGGAAAGTTAACCTAAAGTGTATCCATTAGGTTTGCTGTAAGTGCTTTGGTGTAAAATTGAAATGTATACTATTTGTATTGTCTAATCATTGCATGCACTCAGATAACAACTTTTTTGTGTTGATGTGTACAGCCATGAAACAACTTTCAAACTACTCATAATCATGTGGGAAGTTAACCGAAGGTGTTTCCATTAGGTTTGCAGTAAGTGGTTTGGAGTAAAATTGAAATGTATACTATTTGTATTGTCTAAGCATTGCATGCACTGAGATAACAACTTTTTTGTGTTAATGTCTACAGCCATCAAACAACTTTCAAACTACTCACAATCATGTGGAAAGTTAACCTAAGGTGTTTCCATTAGGTTTGCAGTAGGTGCTTTGGTGTAAAATTGAAATGTATACTATTTGTATTGTCTAAGCATTGCATGCACTCAGATAACAACTTTTTTGTTTTGATGTGTACAGCCATGAAACAACTTTCAAACTACTCATAATCATGTGGGAAGTTAACCTAAGGTGTTTCCATTAGGTTTGCAGTAAGTGCTTTGGTGTAAAATTGAAATGTATACTATTTGTATTGTCTAAGCATTGGATGCACTCAGATAGCAACTTTTTTGTGTTGATGTCTACAGCCATGAAACAACTTTCAAACTACTCACAATCATGTGGAAAGTTAACCTAAGGTGTTTCCATTAGGTTTGCAGTAGGTGCTTTGGTGTAAAATTGAAATGTATACTATTTGTATTGTCTAAGCATTGCATGCACTCAGATAACAACTTTTTTGTTTTCATGTGTACAGCCATGAAACAACTTTCAAACTACTCATAATCATGTGGAAAGTTAACCTAAAGTGTTTCCATTAGGTTTGCAGTAAGTGCTTTGGTGTAAAATTGAAATGTATACTATTTGTATTGTCTAAGCATTGGATGCACTCAGATAACAACTTTTTTGTGTTGATGTCTACAGCCATGAAACAACTTTCAAACTACTCACAATCATGTGGAAAGTTAACCTAAGGTGTTTCCATTAGGTTTGCAGTAGGTGCTTTGGTGTAAAATTGAAATGTATACTATTTGTATTGTCTAAGCATTGCATGCACTCAGATAACAACTTTTTTGTGTTGATGTGTACAGCCATGAAACAACTTTCAAACTACTCATAATCATGTGGAAAGTTAACCTAAAGTGTTTCCATTAGGTTTGCAGTAAGTGCTTTGGTGTAAAATTGAAATGTATACTATTTGTATTGTCTAAGCATTGCATGCACTCAGATAACAACTTTTTTGTGTTGATGTGTACAGCCATGAAACAACTTTCAAACTACTCATAATCATGTGGGAAGTTAACCTAAGGTGTTTCCATTAGGTTTGCAGTAAGTGGTTTGGAGTAAAATTGAAATGTATACTATTTGTATTGTCTAAGCATTGCATGCACTGAGATAACAACTTTTTTGTGTTGATGTCTACAGCCATGAAACAACTTTCAAACTACTCATAATCATGTGGAAAGTTAACCTAAAGTGTTTCCATTAGGTTTGCAGTAAGTGCTTTGGTGTAAAATTGAAATGTATACTATTTGTATTGTCTAAGCATTGGATGCACTCAGATAACAACTTTTTTGTGTTGATGTCTACAGCCATGAAACAACTTTCAAACTACTCATAATCATGTGGAAAGTTAACCTAAAGTGTTTCCATTAGGTTTGCAGTAAGTGCTTTGGTGTAAAATTGAAATGTATACTATTTGTATTGTCTAAACATTGCATGCACTCAGATAACAACTTTTTTGTGTTGATGTGTACAGCCATGAAACAACTTTCAAACTACTCATAATCATGTGGGAAGTTAACCTAAGGTGTTTCGATTAGGTTTGCAGTAAGTGGTTTGCAGTAAAATTGAAATGTATACTATTTGTATTGTCTAAGCATTGCATGCACTGAGATAACAACTTTTTTGTGTTGATGTCTACAGCCATGAAACAACTTTCAAACTACTCACAATCATGTGGAAAGTTAACCTAAGGTGTTTCCATTAGGTTTGCAGTAGGTGCTTTGGTGTAAAATTGAAATGTATACTATTTGTATTGTCTAAGCATTGCATGCACTCAGATAACAACTTTTTTGTTTTGATGTGTACAGCCATGAAACAACTTTCAAACTACTCATAATCATGTGGGAAGTTAACCTAAGGTGTTTCCATTAGGTTTGCAGTAAGTGCTTTGGTGTAAAATTGAAATGTATACTATTTGTATTGTCTAAGCATTGGATGCACTCAGATAACAACTTTTTTGTGTTGATGTCTACAGCCATGAAACAACTTTCAAACTACTCACAATCATGTGGAAAGTTAACCTAAGGTGTTTCCATTAGGTTTGCAGTAGGTGCTTTGGTGTAAAATTGAAATGTATACTATTTGTATTGTCTAAGCATTGCATGCACTCAGATAACAACTTTTTTGTTTTGATGTGTACAGCCATGAAACAACTTTCAAACTCCTCATAATCATGTGGAAAGTTAACCTAAAGTGTTTCCATTAGGTTTGCAGTAAGTGCTTTGGTGTAAAATTGAAATGTATACTATTTGTATTGTCTAAGCATTGGATGCACTCAGATAACAACTTTTTTGTGTTGATGTCTACAGCCATGAAACAACTTTCAAACTACTGACAATCATGTGGAAAGTTAACCTAAGGTGTTTCCATTAGGTTTGCAGTAGGTGCTTTGGTGTAAAATTGAAATGTATACTATTTGTATTGTCTAAGCATTGCATGCACTCAGATAACAACTTTTTTGTTTTGATTTGTACAGCCATGAAACAACTTTCAAACTACTCATAATCATGTGGGAAGTTAACCTAAGGTGTTTCCATTAGGTTTGCAGTAAGTGCTTTGGTGTAAAATTGAAATGTATACTATTTGTATTGTCTAAGCATTGGATGCACTCAGATAACAACTTTTTTGTGTTGATGTCTACAGCCATGAAACAACTTTCAAACTACTCACAATCATGTGGAAAGTTAACCTAAGGTGTTTTCCATTAGGTTTGCAGTAGGTGCTTTGGTGTAAAATTGAAATGTATACTATTTGTATTGTCTAAGCATTGCATGCACTCAGATAACAACTTTTTTGTTTTGATGTGTACAGCCATGAAACAACTTTCAAACTACTCATAATCATGTGGAAAGTTAACCTAAAGTGTTTCCATTAGGTTTGCAGTAAGTGCTTTGGTGTAAAATTGAAATGTATACGATTTGTATTGTCTAAGCACTGGATGCACTCAGATAACAACTTTTTTGTGTTGATGTCTACAGCCATGAAACAACTTTCAAACTACTCACAATCATGTGGAAAGTTAACCTAAGGTGTTTCCATTAGGTTTGCAGTAGGTGCTTTGGTGTAAAATTGAAATGTATACTATTTGTATTGTCTAAGCATTGCATGCACTCAGATAACAACTTTTTTGTGTTGATGTGTACAGCCATGAAACAACTTTCAAACTACTCATAATCATGTGGAAAGTTAACCTAAAGTGTTTCCATTAGGTTTGCAGTAAGTGCTTTGGTGTAAAATTGAAATGTATACTATTTGTATTGTCTAAGCATTGCATGCACTCAGATAACAACTTTTTTGTGTTGATGTGTACAGCCATGAAACAACTTTCAAACTACTCATAATCATGTGGGAAGTTAACCTAAAGTGTTTCCATTAGGTTTGCAGTAAGTGCTTTGGTGTAACATTGAAATGTATACTATTTGTATTGTCTAAGCATTGCATGCACTCAGATAACAACTTTTTTGTGTTGATGTGTACAGCCATGAAACAACTTTCAAACTACTCATAATCATGTGGGAAGTTAACCTAAGGTGTTTCCATTAGGTTTGCAGTAAGTACTTTGGTGGTAAAATTGAAATGTATACTGCTTTTATGTCAAAGCATTCTATTCACTGTGAAATCAACTTTTTTGTCTTTATGTGCACAGTAATGAAACAACTTTCAGACATCTCAGAATCATGTGGGAAGTTAATCTAAGTTGTTTCCATTAGGTTTGCAGTAAGTGCTTTGGTGTAAAATTGAAATGTATACTATTTCTATTTGTCTAAGCATTGCATGCACTTAGATAGCAACTTTTTTGTGTTGATGTGTACAGCCATGAAACAACTTTCAAACTACTCATAATCATGTGGAAAGTTAACCTAAAGTGTTTCCATTAGGGTTGCAGTAAGTGCTTTGGTGTAAAATTGAAATGTATACTATTTGTATTGTCTAAGCATTGCATGCACTGAGATAACAACTTTTTTCTGTTGATGTGTACAGCCATGAAACAACTTTCAAACTACTCATAATCATGTGGGAAGTTAACCTAAGGTGTTTCCATTAGGTTTGCAGTAAGTACTTTGGTGTAAAATTGAAATGTATACTACTTTTATGTCAAAGCATTCTATTCACTGTGAAATCAACTTTTTTGTCTTTATGTGCACAGGTATGAAACAACTTTCAGACATATCAGAATCATTTGGGAAGTTAACCTAAAGTGTTTCCCATTAGGTTTGCAGTAAGTGCTTTGGTGTAAAATTGAAATGTATACTATTTGTATTGTCTAAGCATTGCATGCACTGAGATAACAACTTTTTTGTGTTGATGTGTACAGCCATTGACACAACTTTCAAACTACTCATAATCATGTGGGAAGTTAACCTAAGGTGTTTCCATTAGGTTTGCAGTAAGTGCTTTGGAGTAAAATTGAAATGTATACTATTTGTATTGTCTAAGCATTGCATGCACTGAGATAACAACTTTTTTGTGTTGATGTCTACAGCCATGAAACAACTTTCAAACTACTCACAATCATGTGGAAAGTTAACCTAAGGTGTTTCCATTAGGTTTGCAGTAGGTGCTTTGGTGTGAAATTCAGATGTGTACTACCTTAATGTCAGAGCATAGTAGTACTGAGAAAGTAACTTTTTTGTCTTGATGAACTGAGGCATGAAACAACTATAAACCTAGTCATACTCATCTGGTAAGTTAACCAAATGTGTTTGCATTAGGTTTGCAGTCAAGACTTTTGAGTACAATTGAAATGTATACTACTTTTATGTCAAAGCATTCTATTCACTGTGAAATCAACTTTTTTGTCTTTATGTGCACAGGTATGAAACAACTTTCAGACATCTCAGAATCATGTGGGAAGTTAACCTAAAGTGTTTCCATTAGGTTTGCAGTAAGTGCTTTGGTGTAAAATTGAAATGTATACTATTTGTATTGTCTAAGCATAGCATGCACTGAGATAACAACTTTTTTGTGTTGATGTGTACAGCCATGACACAACTTTCAAACTACTCATAATCATGTGGGAAGTTTAACCTAAGGTGTTTCCATTAGGTTTGCAGTATGTGCTTTGGAGTAAAATTGAAATGTATACTATTTGTATTGTCTAAGCATTGCATGCACTGAGATAACAACTTTTTTGTGTTGATGTCTACAGCCATGAAACAACTTTCAAACTACTCACAATCATGTGGAAAGTTAACCTAAGGTGTTTCCATTAGGTTTGCAGTAGGGTGCATTGGTGTAAAATTCAGATGTGTACTACCTTAATGTCAGAGCATAGTAGTACTGAGAAAGTAACTTTTTTGTCTTGATGAACTGAGGCATGAAACAACTATAAACCTAGTCATACTCATCTGGTAAGTTAACCAAATGTGTTTGCATTAGGTTTGCAGTCAAGACTTTTGAGTACAATTGAAATGTATACTACTTTTATGTCAAAGCATTCTATTCACTGTGAAATCAACTTTTTTGTCTTTATGTGCACAGGTATGAAACAACTTTC
Source organism: Mobula birostris (assembly GCF_030028105.1). NCBI lineage: Eukaryota > Metazoa > Chordata > Chondrichthyes > Myliobatiformes > Myliobatidae > Mobula > Mobula birostris. The sequence continues at coordinate 40,843 of NW_027275914.1, forward strand.
AGACATCTCAGAATCATGTGGGAAGTTAACCTAAAGTGTTTCCATTAGGTTTGCAGTAAGTGCTTTGGTGTAAAATTGAAATGTATACTATTTGTATTGTCTAAGCATTGCATGCACTGAGATAACAACCTTTTTGTGTTGATGTCTACAGCCATGAAACAACTTTCAAACTACTCACAATCATGTGGAAAGTTAACCTAAGGTGTTTCCATTAGGTTTGCAGTAGGTGCTTTGGAGTAAAATTGAAATGTATACTATTTGTATTGTCTAAGCATTGCATGCACTGAGATAACAACTTTTTTTGTGTTGATGTGTACAGCCATGAAACAACTTTCAAACTACTCATAATCATGTGGAAAGTTAACCTAAAGTGTTTCCTTTAGGTTTGCAGTAAGTGCTTTGGTGTAAAATTGAAATGTATACTATTTGTATTGTCTAAACATTGCATGCACTCAGATAACAACTTTTTTGTGTTGATGTGTACAGCCATGAAACAACTTTCAAACTACTCATAATCATGTGGGAAGTTAACCTAAGGTGTTTCCATTAGGTTTGCAGTAAGTGGTTTGGAGTAAAATTGAAATGTATACTATTTGTATTGTCTAAGCATTGCATGCACTGAGATAACAACTTTTTTGTGTTGATGTCTACAGCCATGAAACAACTTTCAAACTACTCACAATCATGTGGAAAGTTAATCTAAGGTGTTTCCATTAGGTTTGCAGTAGGTGCTTTGGTGTAAAATTGAAATGTATACTATTTGTATTGTCTAAGCATTGCATGCACTCAGATAACAACTTTTTTTGTTTTGATGTGTACAGCCATGAAACAACTTTCAAACTACTCATAATCATGTGGGAAGTTAACCTAAGGTGTTTCCATTAGGTTTGCAGTAAGTGCTTTGGTGTAAAATTGAAATGTATACTATTTGTATTGTCTAAGCATTGGATGCACTCAGATAACAACTTTTTTGTGTTGATGTCTACAGCCATGAAACAACTTTCAAACTACTCACAATCATGTGGAAAGTTAACCTAAGGTGTTTCCATTAGGTTTGCAGTAGGTGCTTTGGTGTAAAATTGAAATGTATACTATTTGTATTGTCTAAGCATTGCATGCACCTAGATAACAACTTTTTTGTTTTGATGTGTGCAGCCATGAAACAACTTTCAAACTCCTCATAATCATGTGGAAAGTTAACCTAAAGTGTTTCCATTAGGTTTGCAGTAAGTGCTTTGGTGTAAAATTGAAATGTATGCTATTTGTACTGTCTAAGCATTGGATGCACTCAGATAACAACTTTTTTGTGTTGATGTCTACAGCCATGAAACAACTTTCAAACTACTCACAATCATGTGGAAAGTTAACCTAAGGTGTTTCCATTAGGTTTGCAGTAGGTGCTTTGGTGTAAAATTGAAATGTATACTATTTGTATTGTCTAAGCATTGCATGCACTCAGATAACAACTTTTTTGTGTTGATGTGTACAGCCATGAAACAAACTTTCAAACTACTCATAATCATGTGGAGAAGTTAACCTAAAGTGTTTCCATTAGGTTTGCAGTAAGTGCTTTGGTGTAAAATTGAAATGTATACTATTTGTATTGTCTAATCATTGCATGCACTCAGATAACAACTTTTTTGTGTTGATGTGTACAGCCATGAAACAACTTTCAAACTACTCATAATCATGTGGGAAGTTAACCGAAGGTGTTTCCATTAGGTTTGCAGTAAGTGGTTTGGAGTAAAATTGAAATGTATACTATTTGTATTGTCTAAGCATTGCATGCACTGAGATAACAACTTTTTTGTGTTAATGTCTACAGCCATCAAACAACTTTCAAACTACTCACAATCATGTGGATAGTTAACCTAAGGTGTTTCCATTAGGTTTGCAGTAGGTGCTTTGGTGTAAAATTGAAATGTATACTATTTGTATTGTCTAAGCATTGCATGCACTCAGATAACAACTTTTTTGTTTTGATGTGTACAGCCATGAAACAACTTTCAAACTACTCATAATCATGTGGGGAAGTTAACCTAAGGTGTTTCCATTAGGTTTGCAGTAAGTGCTTTGGTGTAAAATTCAAATGTATACTATTTGTATTGTCTAAGCATTGGATGCACTCAGATAGCAACTTTTTTTGTGTTGATGTCTACAGCCATGAAACAACTTTCAAACTACTCACAATCATGTGGAAAGTTAACCTAAGGTGTTTCCATTAGGTTTGCAGTAGGTGCTTTGGTGTAAAATTGAAATGTATACTATTTGTATTGTCTAAGCATTGCATGCACTCAGATAACAACTTTTTTGTTTTGATGTGTACAGCCATGAAACAACTTTCAAACTACTCATAATCATGTGGAAAGTTAACCTAAAGTGTTTCCATTAGGTTTGCAGTAAGTGCTTTGGTGTAAAATTGAAATCTATACTATTTGTATTGTCTAAGCATTGGATGCACTCAGATAACAACTTTTTTGTGTGTTGATGTCTACAGCCATGAAACAACTTTCAAACTACTCACAATCATGTGGAAAGTTAACCTAAGGTGTTTCCATTAGGTTTGCAGTAGGTGCTTTGGTGTAAAATTGAAATGTATACTTATTTGTATTGTCTAGGCATTGCATGCACTCAGATAACAACTTTTTTGTTTTGATGTGTACAGCCATGAAACAACTTTCAAACTCCTCATAATCATGTGGAAAGTTAACCTAAAGTGTTTCCATTAGGTTTGCAGTAAGTGCTTTGGTGTAAAATTGAAATGTATGCTATTTGTACTGTCTAAGCATTGGATGCACTCAGATAACAACTTTTTTGTGTTGATGTCTACAGCCATGAAACAACTTTCAAACTACTCACAATCATGTGGAAAGTTAACCTAAGGTGTTTCCATTAGGTTTGCAGTAGGTGCTTTGGTGTAAAATTGAAATGTATACTATTTGTATTGTCTAAGCATTGCATGCACTCAGATAACAACTTTTTTGTGTTGATGTGTACAGCCATGAAACAACTTTCAAACTACTCATAATCATGTGGGAAGTTAACCTAAAGTGTTTCCATTAGGTTTGCAGTAAGTGCTTTGGTGTAAAATTGAAATGTATACTATTTGTATTGTCTAAGCATTGCATGCACTCAGATAACAACTTTTTTGTGTTGATGTGTACAGCCATGAAACAACTTTCAAACTACTCATAATCATGTGGGAAGTTAACCTAAGGTGTTTCCATTAGGTTTGCAGTAAGTACTTTGGTGTAAAATTGAAATGTATACTGCTTTTATGTCAAAGCATTCTATTCACTGTGAAATCAACTTTTTTGTCTTTATGTGCACAGTAATGAAACAACTTTCAGACATCTCAGAATCATGTGGGAAGTTAATCTAAGTTGTTTCCATTAGGTTTGCAGTAAGTGCTTTGGTGTAAAATTGAAATGTATACTATTTCTATTGTCTAAGCATTGCATGCACTTAGATAGCAACTTTTTTTGTGTTGATGTGTACAGCCATGAAACAACTTTCAAACTACTCATAATCATGTGGAAAGTTAACCTAAAGTGTTTCCATTAGGGTTGCAGTAAGTGCTTTGGTGTAAAATTGAAATGTATACTATTTGTATTGTCTAAGCATTGCATGCACTGAGATAACAACTTTTTTGTGTTGATGTGTACAGCCATGAAACAACTTTCAAACTACTCATAATCATGTGGGAAGTTAACCTAAGGTGTTTCCATTAGGTTTGCAGTAAGTACTTTGGTGTAAAATTGAAATGTATACTACTTTTATGTCAAAGCATTCTATTCACTGTGAAATCAACTTTTTTGTCTTTATGTGCACAGGTATGAAACAACTTTCAGACATATCAGAATCATTTGGGAAGTTAACCTAAAGTGTTTCCATTAGGTTTGCAGTAAGTGCTTTGGTGTAAAATTGAAATGTATACTATTTGTATTGTCTAAGCATTGCATGCACTGAGATAACAACTTTTTTGTGTTGATGTGTACAGCCATGACACAACTTTCAAACTACTCATAATCATGTGGGAAGTTAACCTAAGGTGTTTCCATTAGGTTTGCAGTAAGTGCTTTGGAGTAAAATTGAAATGCATACTATTTGTATTGTCTAAGCATTGCATGCACTGAGATAACAACTTTTTTGTGTTGATGTCTACAGCCATGAAACAACTTTCAAACTACTCACAATCATGTGGAAAGTTAACCTAAGGTGTTTCCATTAGGTTTGCAGTAGGTGCTTTGGTGTGAAATTCAGATGTGTACTACCTTAATGTCAGAGCATAGTAGTACTGAGAAAGTAACTTTTTTGTCTTGATGAACTGAGGCATGAAACAACTATAAACCTAGTCATACTCATCTGGTAAGTTAACCAAATGTGTTTGCATTAGGTTTGCAGTCAAGACTTTTGAGTACAATTGAAATGTATACTACTTTTATGTCAAAGCATTCTATTCACTGTGAAATCAACTTTTTTGTCTTTATGTGCACAGGTATGAAACAACTTTCAGACATCTCAGAATCATGTGGGAAGTTAACCTAAAGTGTTTCCATTAGGTTTGCAGTAAGTGCTTTGGTGTAAAATTGAAATGTATACTATTTGTATTGTCTAAGCATAGCATGCACTGAGATAACAACTTTTTTGTGTTGATGTGTACAGCCATGACACAACTTTCAAACTACTCATAATCATGTGGGAAGTTAACCTAAGGTGTTTCCATTAGGTTTGCAGTATGTGCTTTGGAGTAAAATTGAAATGTATACTATTTGTATTGTCTAAGCATTGCATGCACTGAGATAACAACTTTTTTGTGTTGATGTCTACAGCCATGAAACAACTTTCAAACTACTCACAATCATGTGGAAAGTTAACCTAAGGTGTTTCCATTAGGTTTGCAGTAGGTGCTTTGGTGTAAAATTCAGATGTGTACTACCTTAATGTCAGAGCATAGTAGTACTGAGAAAAGTAACTTTTTTGTCTTGATGAACTGAGGCATGAAACAACTATAAACCTAGTCATACTCATCTGGTAAGTTAACCAAATGTGTTTGCATTAGGTTTGCAGTCAAGACTTTTGAGTACAATTGAAATGTATACTACTTTTATGTCAAAGCATTCTATTCACTGTGAAATCAACTTTTTTGTCTTTATGTGCACAGGTATGAAACAACTTTCAGACATCTCAGAATCATGTGGGAAGTTAACCTAAAGTGTTTCCATTAGGTTTGCAGTAAGTGCTTTGGTGTAAAATTGAAATGTATACTATTTGTATTGCCTAAGCATTGCATGCACTGAGATAACAACCTTTTTGTGTTGATGTCTACAGCCATGAAACAACTTTCAAACTACTCACAATCATGTGGAAAGTTAACCTAAGGTGTTTCCATTAGGTTTGCAGTAGGTGCTTTGGAGTAAAATTGAAATGTATACTATTTGTATTGTCTAAGCATTGCATGCACTGAGATAACAACTTTTTTGTGTTGATGTGTACAGCCATGAAACAACTTTCAAACTACTCATAATCATGTGGAAAGTTAACCTAAAGTGTTTCCTTTAGGTTTGCAGTAAGTGCTTTGGTGTAAAATTGAAATGTATACTATTTGTATTGTCTAAACATTGCATGCACTCAGATAACAACTTTTTTGTGTTGATGTGTACAGCCATGAAACAACTTTCAAACTACTCATAATCATGTGGGAAGTTAACCTAAGGTGTTTCCATTAGGTTTGCAGTAAGTGGTTTGGAGTAAAATTGAAATGTATACTATTTGTATTGTCTAAGCATTGCATGCACTGAGATAACAACTTTTTTGTGTTGATGTCTACAGCCATGAAACAACTTTCAAACTACTCACAATCATGTGGAAAGTTAACCTAAGGTGTTTCCATTAGGTTTGCAGTAGGTGCTTTGGTGTAAAATTGAAATGTATACTATTTGTATTGTCTAAGCATTGCATGCACTCAGATAACAACTTTTTTGTTTTGATGTGTACAGCCATGAAACAACTTTCAAACTCCTCATAATCATGTGGAAAGTTAACCTAAAGTGTTTCCATTAGGTTTGCAGTAAGTGCTTTGGTGTAAAATTGAAATGTATGCTATTTGTACTGTCTAAGCATTGGATGCACTCAGATAACAACTTTTTTGTGTTGATGTCTACAGCCATGAAACAACTTTCAAACTACTCACAATCATGTGGAAAGTTAACCTAAGGTGTTTCCATTAGGTTTGCAGTAGGTGCTTTGGTGTAAAATTGAAATGTATACTATTTGTATTGTCTAAGCATTGCATGCACTCAGATAACAACTTTTTTGTGTTGATGTGTACAGCCATGAAACAACTTTCAAACTACTCATAATCATGTGGAAAGTTAACCTAAAGTGTTTCCATTAGGTTTGCAGTAAGTGCTTTGGTGTAAAATTGAAATGTATACTATTTGTATTGTCTAATCATTGCATGCACTCAGATAACAACTTTTTTGTGTTGATGTGTACAGCCATGAAACAACTTTCAAACTACTCATAATCATGTGGGAAGTTAACCGAAGGTGTTTCCATTAGGTTTGCAGTAAGTGGTTTGGAGTAAAATTGAAATGTATACTATTTGTATTGTCTAAGCATTGCATGCACTGAGATAACAACTTTTTTGTGTTAATGTCTACAGCCATCAAACAACTTTCAAACTACTCACAATCATGTGGAAAGTTAACCTAAGGTGTTTCCATTAGGTTTGCAGTAGGTGCTTTGGTGTAAAATTGAAATGTATACTATTTGTATTGTCTAAGCATTGCATGCACTCAGATAACAACTTTTTTGTTTTGATGTGTACAGCCATGAAACAACTTTCAAACTACTCATAATCATGTGGGAAGTTAACCTAAGGTGTTTCCATTAGGTTTGCAGTAGGTGCTTTGGTGTAAAATTGAAATGTATACTATTTGTATTGTCTAAGCATTGCATGCACTCAGATAACAACTTTTTTGTTTTGATGTGTACAGCCATGAAACAACTTTCAAACTACTCATAATCATGTGGAAAGTTAACCTAAAGTGTTTCCATTAGGTTTGCAGTAAGTGCTTTGGTGTAAAATTGAAATGTATACTATTTGTATTGTCTAAGCATTGGATGCACTCAGATAACAACTTTTTTGTGTTGATGTCTACAGCCATGAAACAACTTTCAAACTACTCACAATCATGTGG
>NW_027275915.1:0-48027 GCF_030028105.1 Mobula birostris
GGCAGATGGGGTCAACCTGGAGAAGTGTGAGGTGGTACACTTTGGAAGGACAAACTCCAGGCAGAGTACAAAGTAAATGGCAGGATACTTGGTAGTGTGGAGAAGCAGAGGGATCTCGGGGTACATGTCCACAGATCCCTGAAAGTTGCCTCACAGGTGGATAGGGTGGTTAAGAAAGCTTATAGGGTGTTAGCTTTCATAAGCCGAGGGATAGAGTTTAAGAGTCGCAATGTAATGATGCAGCTCTATAAAACTCTGGTTAGGCCACACTTGGAGCACTGTGTCCAGTTCTGGTCACCTCACTATAGGAAGGATGTGGAAGTATTGGAAAGGGTACAGAGGAGATTTACCAGGATGCTGCCTGGTTTAGAAAGTATGCATGATGATCAGAGATTAAGGGAGCTGGGGCTTTACTCTTTGGAGAGAAGGAGGATGAGAGGAGACATGATAGAGGTATACAAGATTATAAGAGGAATAGATAGAGTGGATAGCCAGCGCCTCTTCCCCAGGGCACCACTGCTCAATATAAGAGAACCTGGCTTTATGGTAAGGAGTGGGAATTTCAAGGGGGATTATTAGAGGAAGTTTTTTACTCAGAGAGTGGTTGGTGTGTGGAATGCACTGCCTGAGTCAGTGGTGGAGGCAGATACACTAGTGAAATTTAAGAGACTACTAGACAGGTATATGCAGAAATTTAAGGTGAGGGGTTATATGGGAGGCAGGTGTTTGAGGGTCGGCACAACATTGTGGGCCGAAGGGCCTGTACTGTGCTGTACTATTCTATGTTCTATGTTCTATATTAAGTCTGCTCTGCCATTTTTCATCGTGGCTGATCCATTTCCCTCTCCTCCCCATTCTCCTGCCGTCTCCCCGTAATCTCATGAACCTCCTGTAAACCCTCTCCAACGTTCTCCGTCTCTGTGTGTGTGTCTCTCTCTCTGTCTCCTTTCAGACACTTTGCTTTGACCTGTGTTCCTCCTTCTGCAGACACTGACTGACCTGCTGGGTGTTCCCAACAGGAAGGAATAACTTCCAAACACGGTACAGGGATCGTTGTTACTGACTTCTCTTTCCACAGATCTTTCCTAAGAGCCCTCACACCAGTGTGAGGTGAGCACCGATTCCCCTCAGAGTACACAGGAACCAGATGATAGATGTTGGTATCCTGGACCAATCTGAGAATGACTGGTGTGGTCTCAGAGAAGCTCTCCCATTTGTGTAAAACTCCCTGGCTACTAAACATCTCTTTGTCTCTCTCCCTTCCACTCTCGCTTTGTCCCTCCCTCTCTTTCTTTCATTCGTCTTCTCCCTGTGCCTTTCGTTCACTGTTGTGGCAGTGGTAGGGAGTCTGGGTGAGCACGATTGAAGAGTAGGGAGTGCAGAAACCACATAGGGGTGGCAGTGGGGTGGGGGGAATGGTGAGAGAGACCATCACTGACCTCCCATCAAAGAGAAGATTTAAATTTCTTCGGGGTAGGCATGCCTCAGAGGTTTCGCAGTGGAGCAGCAAATCAGAGTTTCTCTCTAGATACCACTAGCCCAGAGTATGTCTGTGTTTACCCTCTTTGCCGACGTTCCCTTTGGGTGAAGCATTAACCAGCTTTTCTGTCTGTCCACAGCTGCCAGTTTCCTCTCCTTGGTCAGCCCTTCGGAGCAGACTGTCTACACCTCTGTTGGGAGAAACCTCACCCTAAAATGTTCCTTCCTTGGAAGTTGTAACTTTATCTCCACCTGGATAAGTCCGGACCAGCAGAGATCTGTTAACATCAGTCATACGACTTTGCACAGTAACGTCCCAGTGAACACGGAACTGAGGGTAATCTAATATTGTCACAGGGTTAAAGTCAATCTTTTCAAGGAGTATCTACTTTATTTATTATTACACATTTACATGTAAGAGGAATTTGCACGGTGAGTTGGTCAGGGTGTCACATGCAACAAAAAACCCATTAGACCATAAGATATAGGAGCAGAATTAGGCCATTCAGCCCATCGAGTCTGCTCCACCATTTCACCATGGGTGATCCATTTTCCCTCTCAACCTCATTCTCCTGTCTGCTCCCTGTAACCTTTCACATCGTGACTGATGAAGAACTCTATTTCACAGAGTCACCACCATCTGGCTGAAGAAGTTGCTGATCTCTATTCTGAATGGCCATCCCTCTATTCTGAGGCTGTGTCCTCTGGTCTTCGACTTCCCCACCATAGGAAACATCGTCTCCACATCCCCTCAAACTAGGCCTTTGAATATTTGATAGGTTTCAATGAGATCCCCCACATTTTCAGTCCTCCAGAACCATGCCAGAATCTAGTGATTCTTGAAAGATTATTGCTCATGCCTTGTTGAAATATTCAACAATTATACGAATAAAGATGTGGAATAAAATGTGCATAAATAGATAAATACTATCATGTATTTATATTTTAACAGCATTGTGAATTGTAGTTCAAAGTGTTACTTTGCCTGATTTTTGGGACGGTAGCATGGTGGTTCGTGTGAGGTCATTCCAGCGCCAGCAACCCAGGTTTACTTCCCGCCACCGTCTGTAAGGAGATTGTATGATCTCCCTGTGATTGTGTGGTTCTCCTCCGGGTGCTCCAGTTGTCTCCAACGTGGGTCAGTAGGTGAATTGGTGACATGGGTGTAATGGGGCAGAGTGGGCTCCTTGGGCCGGAAGGATCTGTTACGGTACTGATTCTCTTTTAGAAATAGACACCAGCCCGTCCTTATTCCCATTCTCCACATTCCTGTTAACACCTCAGACTGCACCCATCTCTCTCTCACACACACACACACCTATCACACACACACCTATCACACACACACACACACCCCCACACACACACACACACACACACACACACACAGACATAGACACACACACCTATCACACACACACACAGACACACACAGATATAGACACACACACACACACACATAGACGTACACACCCATCACACACACACACACACACACACACACCCATCTCATACACACAGACACACACACCTATCACACACACACACACACCATCACACACACACACACACCCATCTCATACACACAGACACACACACCTATCACACACACACACACACCCATCACACACACACACACACCCATCTCATACACACACAGACACACACAGTCATACACATGCGCACACACACACACACACCCCTACACCTATCACACACAGACACACACACACACCATGCACCTATCACACACAGACACACACACTCGAACACACACACACACACACACACACACACACACACTCAGACACACACACACACACACACACACACTCAGACACACCTATCACACACACACCCAGAAACACACACACATCACACATACACACACCCATCTCTCACTCACACACACACACACACACACACCCATCACAGACACAGACACACACACCTATCACACACGGACACGGACACGCACACACCTATCACACACACACACAGACGCACACACCTATCACACACACACACCCATCACTCCCTCACACACACACACACACACACACACACACCCATTACACACACATAGACACTCACACATACCCACACCCCATCACAGAGAGACACATACACTCACTCACACACACCTATCACACACACACTCACACTCACACACACCACACACACACACCACACACACACACACCATCACACACACACCCAGAAACACACACACATCTCACATACACACACCCATCTCTCACTCACACACACACACACACACACCCATCACAGACACAGACACAGACACACACACCTATCACACACGGACACAGGCACGCACACACCTATCACACACACACACCCATCACTCTCTCTCACACTCACACACACACACACACACACCCATTACACACACATAGACACTCACACATACCCACACCCCATCACAGAGAGACACATACACTCACTCACACACACCTATCACACACACACTCACACTCACACTCATACACACACCACACACTCAGGCACACCTATCACACACACACACACACACACACACACACACACAAACACACACATCACACATACACACACCCATCACACACACAAACACACACACATCACATACACACATCACACACACCCCCATCACACATACACAGACCCATCACACACACAAACACACACGCACACACACCAGATGCTGGGATCACGACCGTTCTCAGGAGTTGGCCGCACCATTGACAACAACGTGCCCTGATAAGGAGATGTCAGACAGTCGGGGTGGGTGACTGTGTGTCTGTTGATTCTGAAGACTGAGAGGGGTCTTCAGCACACTAAAGGTCCCTGAGGATTCTCGACAGGGTGGGTACAGGGACAAAGGGTGTGATAGGGGTGATTAAACTGGAGAAGGTGCAGAAGATAATTCACAAGGATGTTGGTGTCACTGGGGGACTTGAGTTATAAGGAGCACAGGGTGCACAGAGACAGACTGATGATCACCCAGAGACATGGGGGCAGAATTAGGCCACTCAGCCAGTTCACCACCTCTCTCCTGTTCGTGTGCACAGGTAAACTCAATCCATCATCGGCAGTTTGGAGATTACTTATGCCGGGCTTGGAATAAACATACAACAGTAGAGGGAGTCATCCACGTTCGTGATGAAGGTATGCATCTGGCTAATCCTGCTCCTCTTCTGCAGAGGTCACCGTCTCTGTGAGCTCTACAGTCCCTACACCCCACCACAACACAGTATAGCATTCCGGACACTACACCCCTCCCCATCTCTGTGACACTCTCAGGACCATACACCCTCCCCATCTCTATCACACTCTCTGGACACAACACACTCCCCATCTCTGTGACACACTCTGGACCCCACACGCTCACATCTCTGTGACACTCTCCCGACCCTACACCCTCCCCATCTCTGTGACACTCTCCCGACCCTACTCCCTCCCCGATCTCTGTAACACTCTCCAGACCCTCCACCCTCCACCATCCCTGTCACACTCTCCAGACCCTCCACCCTCCCTATCTCTGTCACACTCTCCCGACCCTACACCCTCCCCATCTCTGTCACACTCTCCCGACCCTACACCCTCCCCCATCTCTGTAACACTCTCCAGACCCTCCACCCTCCACCATCTCTGTGACACTCTCCAGAACCTACACCCTCCCCATCACTGTCACACTCTCTGGACCCTACACCCTCCCCATCTCTGTGACACTCTCCAGACCCTACACCCCTCCACATCTGTGACACTCTCCAGACTCTACACACCTCCCCATCTGTGACACTCTCCAGACCCTCCACCCTCCACCATCTCTGTAACACTCTCCAGACCCTCCACCCTCCACCATCTCTGTCACACTCTCCAGACCCTCCACCCTCCCTATCTCTGTCACACTCTCCCGAATCTACACCCTCCCCATCTCTGTGACACTCTCCAAGCCCTACACCCTTCCCCATCTCTGTCACACTCTCCCGACCCTACTCCCTCCCCCATCTCTGTAAAACTCTCCAGACCCTACACCCCTCCCCATCTGTGACACTCTCCGGACTCTACACACCTTCCCATCCGTGACACTCTCCAGACCCTCCGCCCTCCACCATCTCTGTAACACTCTCCAGACCCTCCACCCTCCACCATCTCTGTCACACTCTCCAGACCCTCCACCCTCCACCATCTCTGTCACACTCTCCAGACCCTCCACCCTCCCTATCTCTGTCACACTCTCCCGACCCTACACCCTCCCCATCTCTGTCACACTCTCCCGACCCTACACCCTCCCCCATCTCTGTAACACTCTCCCCCATCTCTGTAACACTCTCCAGACCCTCCACCCTCCACCATCTCTGTGACACTCTCCAGAACCAACACCCTCCCCATCACTGTCACACTCTCTGGACCCTACACCCTCCCCATCTCTGTGACACTCTCCAGACCCTACACCCCTCCACATCTGTGACACTCTCCAGAACCTACACCCTCCCCATCTCTGTCACACTCTCCAAGCCCTACACCCTTCCCCATCTCTGTCACACTCTCCCGACCCTACTCCCTCCCCCATCTCTGTAACACTCTCCAGACCCTCCAACCTCCGCCATCTCTGTGACACTCTCCAGAACCTACACCCTCCCCATCACTGTCACACTCTCTGGACCCTCCACCCTCCACCATCTCTGTGACACTCTCCAGACCCTCCACCCTCTACCATCTCTGTCACACTCTCCAGACCCTCCACCCTCCCTATCTCTGTCACACTCTCCCGACCCTACACCCTCCCCATCTCTGTCAAGCTCTCCAGACCCTACACCCTCCCCATCTCTGTCACACTCTCCCGACCCTACACCCTCCCCATCTCTGTGACACTCTCCGGACCCTACACACCTCCCCATCTGAGACACTCTCCAGACCCTCCACCCTCCACCATCCACCATCTCTGTGACACTCTCCAGAACCTACACCCTCCCCATCTCTGTCACACTCTCCAAGCCCTACACCCTTCCCCATCTGTGTCACACTCTCCAGACCGTACACCCTCCCCCACCTCTGCAACACTCTCCAGACCCTACACCCTCCCCCATCTCTGATACACTCTCCCGACCCTACACCCCTCCCCATCTCTGTGACACTCTCCCGACCCTACACCCCTCCCCATCTCTGTGACACTCTCCAGACCCTATACCCCTCACCATCTCTGTGACATTCTCCAGACCCTACACCCCTCCCCATCTCTGTGACACTCTCCGGACCCTACACTCCTCCCCAACTCTGTCACACTCTCCGTACCCTACACCCTCCCCATCTCTGTCACACTCTCCGGACCCTACACCCTCCCCCATCTCTGTAACACTCTCCAGACCCTACACCCTCCCCCATCTCTGTAACACTCTCCGGACCCTAGACCCCTCCCCATCTGTGACACTCTCCAGACCCTACACCCCTCCTCATCTCTGTGACACTTTCCAGAACCTACACCCTCCCCATCACTGTCACACTCTCTGGACCCTACACCCTCCCCATCTCTGTGACACTCTCCAGACTCTACACACATCCCCATCTGTGACACTCTCCAGACCCTACACACCTCCCTATCTCTGTGACACTCTCTGGACCCTACACCCCTCCCCAACTCTGTCACACTCTCCGTACCCTACACCCTCCCCATCTCTGTCACACTCTCCAGACCGTACACCCTCCCCCACCTCTGCAACACTCTCCAGACCCTACACCCTCCCCCATCTCTGATACACTCTCCCGACCCTACACCCTCCCCATCTCTGTGACACTCTCCGGACCCTACACCCCTCCCCATCTGTGACACACTCTCCCGACCCTACTCCCTCCCCCATCTCTGTAACACTCTCCAGACCCTCCACCCTCCACCATCCCTGTGACACTCTCCAGAACCTACACCCTCCCCATCTCTGTGACACACTTCAGACCCTACACCCTCCCCATCTCTGTCACACTCTCCAAGCCCTACACCCTTCCCCATCTCTGTCACACTCTCCCGACCCCACACCCTCCCCCATCTCTGTAACACTCTCCAGACCCTCCAAGCTCCACAATCTCTGTGACACTCTCCAGAACCTACACCCTCCCCATCACTGTCACACTCTCTGGACCCTACACCCTCCCCATCTCTGTGACACTCTCCAGACCCTACACCCCTCCCCATCTGTGACACTCTCCAGACTCTACACACCTTCCCATCCGTGACACTCTCCAGACCCTCCACCCTCCACCATCTCTGTCACACTCTCCAGACCCTCCACCCTCCCTATCTCTGTCACACTCTCCCGACCCTACACCCTCCCCATCTCTGTCACACTCTCCCGACCCTACACCCTCCCCCATCTCTGTAACACTCTCCAGACCCTCCACCCTCCACCATCTCTGTGACACTCTCCAGAACCTCCACCCTCCCCATCACTGTCACACTCTCTGGACCCTACACCCTCCCCATCTCTGTGACACTCTCCAGACCCTACACCCCTCCACATCTGTGACACTCTCCAGACTCTACACACCTCCCCATCTGTGACACTCTCCAGACCCTCCACCCTCCACCATCTCTGTAACACTCTCCAGACCCTCCACCCTCCACCATCTCTGTCACACTCTCCAGACCCTCCACCCTCCCTATCTCTGTCACACTCTCCCGACCCTACACCCTCCCCATCTCTGTGACACTCTCCGGACCCTACACACCTCCCCATCTGTGACACTCTCCAGACCCTCCACCCTCCACCATCTCTGTGACACTCTCCAGAACCTACACCCTCCCCATCTCTGTCACACTCTCCAAGCCCTACACCCTTCCCCATCTCTGTCACACTCTCCCGATCCTACTCCCTCCCCCATCTCTGTGACACTCTCCAGAACCTACACCCTCCCCATCTCTGTGACACTCTCCAGACCCTACACCCCTCCCCATCTGTGACACTCTCCGGACCCTACACCTCTCCCCAACTCTGTTATGCTCTCCGTACCCTACACCCTCCCCATCTCTGTCACACTCTCCAAACCCTACACTCTCCCCCATCTCTGTAACACTCCCCAGACCCTACACCCTCCCACATCTCTGTAACACTCTCCCGACCCTCCCCATCTCTGTGACTCTCTCCAGTCCCTCCACCCTCCACCATCTCTGTAACACTCTCCAGACCCTACACCCTCCACCATCTCTGTGACACTCTCCAGACCCTCCACCCTCTACCATCTCTGTCACACTCTCCAGACCCTCCACCCTCCCTATCTCTGTCACACTCTCCAGACCCTACACCCCTCCCCATCTCTGTGACACTCTCCGGACCCTACACTCCTCCCCAACTCTGTCACACTCTCTGTACCCTACACCCTCCCCATCTCTGTCACACTCTCCGGACCCTACACCCTCCCCCATCTCTGTAACACTCTCCAGACCCTACACCCTCCCCCATCTCTGTAACACTCTCCGGACCCTACACCCCTCCCCATCTGTGACACTCTCCAGACCCTACACCCCTCCTCATCTCTGTGACACTTTCCAGAACCTACACCCTCCCCATCACTGTCACACTCTCTGGACCCTACACCCTCCCCATCTCTGTGACACTCTCCAGACTCCACACACATCCCCATCTGTGACACTCTCCAGACCCTACACACCTCCCTATCTCTGTGACACTCTCTGGACCCTACACCCCTCCCCAACTCTGTCACACTCTCCGTACCCTACACCCTCCCCATCTCTGTCACACTCTCCAGACCGTACACCCTCCCCCACCTCTGCAACACTCTCCAGACCCTACACCCTCCCCCATCTCTGATACACTCTCCCGACCCTACACCCTCCCCATCTCTGTGACACTCTCCGGACCCTACACCCCTCCCCATCTGTGACACACTCTCCCGACCCTACTCCCTCCCCCATCTCTGTAACACTCTCCAGACCCTCCACCCTCCACCATCCCTGTGACACTCTCCAGAACCTACACCCTCCCCATCTCTGTGACACACTTCAGACCCTACACCCTCCCCATCTCTGTCACACTCTCCAAGCCCTACACCCTTCCCCATCTCTGTCACACTCTCCCGACCCCACACCCTCCCCCATCTCTGTAACACTCTCCAGACCCTCCAAGCTCCACAATCTCTGTGACACTCTCCAGAACCTACACCCTCCCCATCACTGTCACACTCTCTGGACCCTACACCCTCCCCATCTCTGTGACACTCTCCAGACCCTACACCCCTCCCCATCTGTGACACTCTCCAGACTCTACACACCTTCCCATCCGTGACACTCTCCAGACCCTCCACCCTCCACCATCTCTGTCACACTCTCCAGACCCTCCACCCTCCCTATCTCTGTCACACTCTCCCGACCCTACACCCTCCCCATCTCTGTCACACTCTCCCGACCCTACACCCTCCCCCATCTCTGTAACACTCTCCAGACCCTCCACCCTCCACCATCTCTGTGACACTCTCCAGAACCTCCACCCTCCCCATCACTGTCACACTCTCTGGACCCTACACCCTCCCCATCTCTGTGACACTCTCCAGACCCTACACCCCTCCACATCTGTGACACTCTCCAGACTCTACACACCTCCCCATCTGTGACACTCTCCAGACCCTCCACCCTCCACCATCTCTGTAACACTCTCCAGACCCTCCACCCTCCACCATCTCTGTCACACTCTCCAGACCCTCCACCCTCCCTATCTCTGTCACACTCTCCCGACCCTACACCCTCCCCATCTCTGTGACACTCTCCGGACCCTACACACCTCCCCATCTGTGACACTCTCCAGACCCTCCACCCTCCACCATCTCTGTGACACTCTCCAGAACCTACACCCTCCCCATCTCTGTCACACTCTCCAAGCCCTACACCCTTCCCCATCTCTGTCACACTCCCCAGACCCTACACCCTCCCACATCTCTGTAACACTCTCCCGACCCTCCCCATCTCTGTGACTCTCTCCAGTCCCTCCACCCTCCACCATCTCTGTAACACTCTCCAGACCCTACACCCTCCACCATCTCTGTGACACTCTCCAGACCCTACACCCCTCCCCATCTCTGTGACACTTTCTGGCCCCTACACCCTCCCTATCTCTGTGACACTCTCCGGACCCTACACCCCTCCCCATATCTGTGACACTCTCCGGACCCTACATCCTTCCCCATGTCTGTGACACTCCGTGGAACCTACACCCCTCCCCATCTCTGTAACACTCTCCAGACATTACTCCCCTCCCCATCTCTGTAACACTCTCCGGAACCTACACCCCTCCCCATCTCTGTGGCACTCTCCGGACCCTACACCCTACCCCATCTCTGTGGCACTCTCTGGCCCCTACACCATCCCTATCTCTGTCATACTCTCCAGACCCTACACCCCTCCCCTGTTTTTCCCAGGCCAGAAATAGGTGGCTGGTGGAGTAATGGCATCCGCACTGGGCTTTGAGGCAAATGGTCACGGGTTCAAATCCAGGTGGCTCCTTTCATGCCAATGAACTGGCCTCAACTGTTTCCTGTGGCAGAGAATTCCACAGATTCACCACTCTCTGTGTGAAGAAGTTTTTCCTAATCTCGGTCCTAAAAGGCTTCCCCTCTATCCTCAAACTGTGGCCCCTCGTTCTGGACTTCCCCAACATCGGGAATAATCTTCTTGCATCTAGCCTGTCCAATCCCTTTAGGATCTTATACGTCTCAATCAGATCCCCCCTCAATCTTCTAAATTCCAACGAGTACAAGCCCAGTTCATCCAGTCTCTCTTCATATGAAAGTCCTGCCATCCCAGGAATCAATCTGGTGAACCTTCTTTGTACTCCCTCTATGGCAAGAATGTCTTTCCTCAGATTAGGGGACCAAAACTGCACACAATACTCCAGGTGTGGTCTCACCAAGGCCTTGTACAACTGCAGTAGTACCTCCCTGCTCCTGTACTCGAAACCTCTCGCTATAAATGCCAGCATACCATTCGCCTTTTTCACCGCCTGCTGTACCTGCATGCCCACTTTCAATGACTGGTGTATAATGACACCCAGGTCTCGTTGCACCTCCCCTTTTCCTAATCGGCCACCCTTCAGATAATAATCTGTTTTCCTATTTTTGCCACCGAAGTGGATAACTTCACATTTATCCACATTAAATTGCATCTGCCATGAATTTGCCCACTCACCCAACCTATCCAAGTCACTCTGCATCCTCTTAGCATTCTCCTCACAGCTAACACTGCCACCCAGCTTCGTGTCATCCGCAAACTTGGAGATGCTGCATTTAATTCCCTCATCCAAGTCATTAATATATATTGTAAACAACTGTGGTCCCAGCACTGAGCCTTGCGGTACCCCACTAGTCACCGCCTGCCATTCTGAAAAGGTCCCGTTTATTCCCACTCTTTGCTTCCTGTCTGCTAACCAACTCTCCACCCACACCAATACCTTACCCGCAATACCGTGTGCTTTAAGTTTGCACACTAATTTCCTGTGTGGGACCTTGTCAAAAGCCTTTTGAAAATCCAAATATACCACATCCACTGGTTCTCCCCTATCCACTCTACTGGTTACATCCTCAAAAAATTCTATGAGATTCGTCAGACATGATTTTCCTTTCACAAATCCATGCTGACTTTGTCCGATGATTTCACCGCTTTCCAAATGTGCTGTTATCACATCTTTGATAACTGACTCCAGCAGTTTCCCCACCACCGATGTTAGGCTAACCGGTCTATAATTCCCCAGTTTCTCTCTCCCTCCTTTTTTAAAAAGTGGAGTTACATTAGCCACCCTCCAATCCTCAGGAACTAGTCCAGAATCTAACGAGTTTTGAAAAATTATCACTAATGCATCCACTATTTCTTGGGCTACTTCCTTAAGCACTCTAGGATGCAGACCATCTGGCCCTGGGGATTTATCTGCCTTTAATCCCTTCAATTTACCTAACACCACTTCCCTACTAACAAGTATTTCGCTCAGTTGCTCCATCTCACTGGACCCTCTGTCCCCTACTATTTCTGGAAGATTATTTATGTCCTCCTTAGTGAAGACAGAACCAAAGTAATTATTCAATTGGTCTGCCATGTCCTTGCTCCCCATAATCAATTTACCTGTTTCTGTCTGTAGGGGACCTACATTTGTCTTTACCAGTCTTTTCCTTTTTACATATCTATAAAAGCTTTTACAGTCAGTTTTTATGTTCCCTGCCAGTTTTCTCTCATAAGAGGACATGGCTTTAAGGTAAGGTGTGGGAAGTTCAAGGGGGATATTAGAGGAAGGTTTTTTACTCAGAGAGTGGTTGGTGCGTGGAATGCACTGCCTGAGTCAGTGATGGAGGCAGATACACTAGTGAAGTTTAAGAGACTACTAGACAGGTATATGGAGGAATCTAAGGTGGGGGCTTATATGGGAGGCAGGGTTTGAGGGTCTGCACAACATCGTGGGCTGAATGGGCCTGTACTGTACTATTCTATGTTCTATGTTCTATAACCCCACCGCCAGTGGGAGTGTTCAGGGATAACCACACAGCCAGTGGGCTTGTTCGGGGGATAACCCCACCGCCAGTGGGAGCATTCGGGGGGATAACCCCACCGTCAGTGGGGGTGTTCGGGGGGGGTAACCCCACCGCCAGTGGGAGCTTTCGGGGGGTAACTCCACCACCAGTGGGAGTGTTCGGGGGATAACCCCACCGCCAGTGGGGGTGTTCAGGGGATAACCCCACCGCCAGTGGGGGTGTTCAGGGGATAACCCCACCATCAGTGGGGGTGTTTGGGGATAACACCACCGCCAGTGGGGGTGTTCAGGGGGTAACCCCACCGCCAGTGGGAGCGTTCAGGGGGTAACCCCACTGCCAGTGGGAGTGTTCGGGGGGAAACCCCACCACCAGTGGGGGTGTTCGGGGGATAACCCCACCGCCAGTGGGAGTGTTCAGGGATAACCACACAGCCAGTGGGCTTGTTCGGGGGATAACCCCACCGCCAGTGGGAGCATTCGGGGGGATAACCCCACCGTCAGTGGGGGTGTTCGGGGGGGGGGGTAACCCCACCGCCAGTGGGAGCTTTCGGGGGGTAACTCCACCACCAGTGGGAGTGTTCGGGGGATAACCCCACCGCCAGTGGGGGTGTTCAGGGGATAACCCCACCATCAGTGGGGGTGTTTGGGGATAACCCCACCGCCAGTGGGGGTGTTCAGGGGGTAACCCCACCGCCAGTGGGAGCGTTCAGGGGGTAACCCCACTGCCAGTGGGAGTGTTCGGGGGGAAACCCCACCACCAGTGGGGGTGTTCGGGGGATAACCCCACTGCCAGTGGGAGTGTTCGGAGGTAACCCCACCGCCAGTGGGAATGTTTAGCGGGTAACCCCACTGCCAGTGGGAGTGTTCGGAGGTAACCCCACCGCCAGTGGGAGTGTTCAGGGGATAACCCCACCGCCAGTGGGAGTGTTCGGGGGATAACCCCACCGCCAGTGGGGGTGTGCGGAGGATAACCCCACCACCAGTGGGAATGTTCAGGGGATAACCCCACTGCCTGTGGGAGTGTTCGGAGGTAACCCCACCACCAGTGGGAATGTTTAGCGGGTAACCCCACTGCCAGTGGGAGTGTTTGGAGGTAACCCCACCGCCAGTGGGAGTGTTCAGGGGATAACCCCACCACCAGTGGGGGTGTGTGTGGGATAACCCCACTGCCAGTGGGAGTGTTCCGAGGTAACCCCACCGCCAGTGGGAATGTTTAGCGGGTAACCCCACTGCCAGTGGGAGTGTTCGGGGGGATAACCCCACCGTCAGTGGGGGTGTTCGGGGGGGGTAACCCCACCGCCAGTGGGAGCTTTCGGGGGGTAACTCCACCACCAGTGGGAGTGTTCGGGGGATAACCCCACCGCCAGTGGGGGTGTTCAGGGGATAACCCCACCATCAGTGGGGGTGTTTGGGGATAACCCCACCGCCAGTGGGGGTGTTCAGGGGGTAACCCCACCGCCAGTGGGAGCGTTCAGGGGGTAACCCCACTGCCAGTGGGAGTGTTCGGGGGGAAACCCCACCACCAGTGGGGGTGTTCGGGGGATAACCCCACCGCCAGTGGGAGTGTTCAGGGATAACCACACAGCCAGTGGGCTTGTTCGGGGGATAACCCCACCGCCAGTGGGAGCATTCGGGGGGATAACCCCACCGTCAGTGGGGGTGTTCGGGGGGGGGGTAACCCCACCGCCAGTGGGAGCTTTCGGGGGGTAACTCCACCACCAGTGGGAGTGTTCGGGGGATAACCCCACCGCCAGTGGGGGTGTTCAGGGGATAACCCCACCATCAGTGGGGGTGTTTGGGGATAACCCCACCGCCAGTGGGGGTGTTCAGGGGGTAACCCCACCGCCAGTGGGAGCGTTCAGGGGGTAACCCCACTGCCAGTGGGAGTGTTCGGGGGGAAACCCCACCACCAGTGGGGGTGTTCGGGGGATAACCCCACTGCCAGTGGGAGTGTTCGGAGGTAACCCCACCGCCAGTGGGAATGTTTAGCGGGTAACCCCACTGCCAGTGGGAGTGTTCGGAGGTAACCCCACCGCCAGTGGGAGTGTTCAGGGGATAACCCCACCGCCAGTGGGAGTGTTCGGGGGATAACCCCACCGCCAGTGGGGGTGTGCGGAGGATAACCCCACCACCAGTGGGAATGTTCAGGGGATAACCCCACTGCCTGTGGGAGTGTTTGGAGGTAACCCCACCACCAGTGGGAATGTTTAGCGGGTAACCCCACTGCCAGTGGGAGTGTTTGGAGGTAACCCCACCGCCAGTGGGAGTGTTCAGGGGATAACCCCACCACCAGTGGGGGTGTGTGTGGGATAACCCCACCGCCAGTGGGAGCGTTCGGCGGTAACCCCACCGCCAGTGGGAGTGTTGGGGGGATAACCCCACTGCCAGTGGGGGTGTGCGGAGGATAACCCCACCGCCAGTGGGAATGTTCAGGGGATAACCCCACTGCCTGTGGGAGTGTTCAGAGGTAACCCCACCATCAGTGGGAGTGTGCGGGGGATAACCCCACCGCCAGTGGGGGTGCTTGGGGGATAACCCCACTGCCAGTGGGGATGTGCGGGGGATAACCCCACCGCCAGTGGGGGTGTGCGGGGGATAACCCCATCGCCAGTGGGGGTGTGCGGGGGATAACCCCATCACCAGTGGGGGTGTTTGGGGGATAACCCCACAGCCAGTGGGGGTGTGCGGGGGATAACCCCACCACCGGCACTAGTGCCAGGGGTGGTGGTAGAGGCCACTTAGATACATGAGGGACATTTAACAGACTCTTGGCTAAGGTCATGGATGATAGAAAAATGGAGGGCCATGTGGGAAGGAAGGGTTCAATCGTGGTGAATTATCTCCAAAGGTCACGGGTTCACCCTTCACCTCCTCCAATTCTGAGTATCTGGGACATTTTCCTCACTAAATTGCGACTTATGTATTTCTATTAGAATGGAAACCACAGAGACAAGATGGGATACCAACTTCTGCATTCATTGTCATAATCATTGTTCTTTTCGTCCTGTTGGTGATCATTTTCCTGGTGATGAGTTGCAAAAGAGATTCTGCAGATGCTGGAAATCCAGAGAAACAGGCACAAAATGCTGGAGGAACTCAGCAGGTCAGGAGAGGCCTATGGAGAGGAATGAATAGTTGATGTTTCAGGCTGAGAAGGGGAAGGATGGCGGGTTCCAGGGGGAGCAGATAGATCAGGGAGGAGAAGAGAAAGGGGAAGAGAGGAGTCAGAATGGGGAATAGAAAAAGAGATGAGGAAGAGAGGGGAGGAATTACAGGAAGCTGGAGAAATCAATGTTCATGCCATCAGGTTGGAGGCTCAGATGGAATTTGAGGTGGAATTTGAGAACTTCTTGGATGCTCTGAAATTGAAAGTCTCATCTGAAAACAGATGTAACGGAAGTGACGGAGCTGAGAAAAGCTCATAGCATTTTTATAAGAGCGGGTGGGAAGAGGAAAAGTCAAGGTTACTGCGAGAAGAGTAGGTTTATAAAAGATATCAGTAGACATTTAGCCTCCAGAGATTGAGGAAGTGGGAGGAGCTGAAACAGAAACTCCTGATGTCGTATAGGACAGTCAGAGTAGGTATAATCGGCATTAACACACCGTCCCATCACGCGCTCTCGGGATCAGACACACCGTCCCATCACACACCCCCGGGGTCAGACACACCATCCCATCACACACTCCCGGGGTCAGACACACCGTTCCATCACACACTCCTGGGATCAGACACACCGTTCCATCGTACACCCCCAGGATCAGACACACCGTCCCATCACATGCTCCCGGGGTCAGACACACCATCCCATTACACACTCCCGGGATAGGACACACCGGCCCATCACACACTCCTGGGATAGGACACACCGTCCCATCACACACTCCCGGGGTCAGACACACCGTCCCATCACACACCCTTGGGGTCAGACACACCGTCCCATTATACGCTCCTGGGATAGGACACACCGTCCCATCAACACTCCCGGGGTCAGACACACCATCCCATCACACACTACCGGGGTCAGATACACCGTCCCATCACACACTGCCGGGGTCAGACACACCGTCCCATCACACACCCCCGGGGTCAGACACAACGTCCCATCACACACCCCAGGGGTCAGAGACACCATCCCATCACACACCCCCGGGATAGGACACACTGTCCCATCACACACAATCGGGGTCAGACACACCGTCCCATCACACACCCCAGGGGTCAGAGACACTGTCCCATCACACACCCCCGGGATAGGACACACCGTCCCGTCACACACAATCGGGGTCAGACACACCGTCCCATCATACACCCCCAGGATCAGACACATCATCCCGTCACACACCCTCGCGGTCAGACACACTGTCCCGTCACACGCTCCCAGGGTCAGACACACCATCCCATCACATACTCCCGGGGTCAGACACACCATCCCATCACACACTCCCGGGATCAGACACACCATCACATCACACACTCCCGGGATCAGACAAACCGTCCCATCACACACTGCCGGGGTCAGACACACCGTCCCATCACGCACTCCCGGGGTCAGACAGACCATCCCATCATAAGCTCCTGGGGTCAGACACACCATCCCATCACACTTTTAGGGTCAGACACACCATCCAATCACACGCTCCCAGGGTCAGACACACCGTCCCATCACACACTCCCGGGATCTGACACACCGTCCCATCACGCACTGCCGGGGTCAGACAGACCATCCCATCATAAGCTCCTGGGGTCAGACACACCATCCCATCACACTTTTAGGGTCAGACACACCGTCCCATCACACACTCCCGGGGTCAGACACAGAGTGAATCTCCCTCCACACTGTCCCAACGCACAATCCCAGGGTCAAACACAGACTGAATTTCTCTCCACACCATCCCATCACACACCCCCAGGGTCAGACATAACGTCCCATCACGCACTCCTGAGGTCAGACACAGAGTGAAGCACCCTCTACACTGTCCCATCACACACCCCCGGGGTCAGACACAACGTCCCATCACACACTCCCGGGGTCAGACACAGAGTGAATCTCCCTCCACACTGTCCCAACGCACAATCCCAGGGTCAAACACAGACTGAATTTCTCTCCACACCATCCCATCACACACCCCCAGGGTCAGACATAACGTCCCATCACGCACTCCTGAGGTCAGACACAGAGTGAAGCACCCTCTACACTGTCCCATCACACACCCCCGGGGTCAGACACAACGTCCCATCACACACTCCGGGGATCAGACACACCATCCCGGCATATGCTTCTGGGGTCAGACACACCGTCCCATCACACACTCCCGGGGTCAGACACACCATCCCATCACACACTCCCGGGATCAGACACACCGTCACATCACACACTCCTGGGATTAGACACACCGTCCCATCGCACACTCCCGGGGTCAGACACACCATCCCATCATACGCTCCCAGGGTCAGACACACCGTCCCATCACACTTTTAGGGTCAGACACACCGTCCCATCACGCTCCCGGGGTCAGACACACCGTCCCATCACACGCTCCCGGGATCAGACACACTGTCCCATTTCACATTCCTGGGGTCAGACACAGAGTGAAGCTCCCTCTACACAGTCCCATCACACACTCCCGGGGTCAAACACAGAGTGAATCTCCCTCCACACTGTCCCAACGCACAATCCCAGGGTCAAGCACAGACTGAAGTTCTCTCCACACCATTCCAACACACACCGCCAGGGTCAGACATAACGTCCCATCACGCACTCCTGAGGTCAGACACAGAGTGAATCTCCCTCCACACTTTCCCGTCACACACTCCCGGGGTCAGACACAGAGTGAAGCTCCCTCTACACCGTCCCATCACACACTCCCGGGGTCAGAACAGAGTGAAGCTCCCTCCACACTGTCCCATCACACACTCCCGGGGTCAGACACAGAGTGAAGTTCCCTCCACACTGTCCCATCACACACTTCCGGGGTCAGACACAGAATGAAGCTCCCTCTACACCGTCTCATCACACACTCCCGGGGTCAGACACAGAGTGAATCTCCCTCCACACTGTCCCATCACACATTCCCGGGGTCAGACACAGAGTGAATCTCCCTCCACACTGTCCCAACGCACAATCCCAGGGTCAAACACACCATCCCATCACGCACTCCTGAGGTCAGACACAGCGTGAAGCACCCTCTACACTGTCCCATCACACACCCCCGGGGTCAGACACACTGTCCCATCACACACTCCCGGGGTCAGACACACCGTCCCATCACACACTCCCGGGGTCAGACACACCGTCCCATCACACACTCCCGGGATCAGACACACCATCCCATTTCACATTCCCAGGGTCAGACACAGAGTGAAGCTCCCTCTACACCCTCCCATCACACACTCCCGGGGTCAGACACAGAGTGAATCTCCCTCCACACTGTCCCATCACACACTCCCGGGGTCAGACACAGAGTGAATCTCCTTCCACACCGTCCCATCACACACTCCCGGGGTCAGACACAGAGTGAAGCTCCCTCCACACCGTCCCATCACACACTCCCGGGGTCAGACACAGAGTGAATCTCCCTCAACACTGTCCCATCGCACAATCCCAGGGTCAAACACAGAGTGAAGTTCTCTCCACACCTTCCCATCACATATTCCTGGGGTTAGACACAGGGTGAAGTTCCCTCTACACTGACACATCACATGCTCAGAGACAGGGTGAAGTCCTCTGTGTTTGTATAATTTATCAATTTTCTCTTCTTTCTTCATTCAAAGTGAAATCAGAATTCCACAAGTTTTTGAGATCGCTTTCGAAAAAGTATTGACCTCAAATTTTGTGGAAAATGAAAACCAAGGAACACTTCATTGATCTTGACTACGCTGGGCACTCGAACCTGGCAGATAATGATTTGTGGGATCCCTGCTGGTGGGAATTATTGAACAGTGAGTCAGCAGCTGCCCTGACATCGACTGGAGGAGACATGGATCCAAGCTCTGGAATCCATTGTTGGATTGTGCCGTAAAATTGTTGTTTAAATTTCTTCTGCTTATTTGTATTTTTTATATTCTCAGCGATATACATGTAATAGTTTAATGAGCTTTCCAATGCTTTCAGTCGCCCCTGTATCTTTCTGAAAACTTCCTAGTTTTAGTAGTTTGTATTGAATTACTTCAACAGAGGCAACCTCATTGGTTAACTTAAGCAATGAAATGTGTGCTATCAGTACTCTGCGATAAGAAGACCAGACCATATTTTTTTTGTGGTTTATTTTCTTTTCAATCTTTATTTTGCTTTGTTCTTCTAACACTTAATAGAAGAATGATAAGCACTCATCTTTATGCCTGATCCTTGACTTCCGAATAACCTTTGATCACAAAATCACCCAGCATGCAGACACAAAATACTGGATCTGTTGCCCCTCAGTCCTCTGGAAGATTGATTTATTGATTTTTTTGAAGAGGAACACACCCATAGAAAGCACTCCCTCAATGTCAAATGAAATGTAACCAGTCTTCATCTTAACCCTGTTTAGTGACCTCTCTAATCATGAAATTTTACCATTTTCATGTTTGATACTTGTCATGTACCCCGTGACGGGAATAAAGAACCAGCAGAAATAGAAACCACTTTGGAGTCTCGTATTGCTATAAACTACTAATATTTATTAGTAACTACGCAATACAGTAATATAAATGTAGATAAATCACACAGGTTAGCAATGATTATATATAATAGTAAGTGTGGAATATATATGTGTGAAAAACCAAGCTTCTTTAGGTCTAGGGGTAAAAAGATACAGTCTTACGATGATGAGTAAAGTTCAGTTCAGTTCAGTTCATGGTATTTAGTTGAGTAGTGATGGAGAGACAGAGCGAGAGAGTGAGTTGAGTCTTCAGATGAGCTGATGCCGTCGATCTTCTCGTCGTCCTTCGAAATCCTTCACAAGTCACCGACTGTGACTTTAACCAGGGGAACCGGTTTTCCTGTGGTGGAGCTATCACCCCGGCAAGGGTGGACACATAGACAACTCTCCACCAGTCAACCCCTTCTTCACCATTGGAATAGCAATTTGGATCGATCCGCCTGATCGATCCTCCAAAACCCACTTTCTCTGCAGGCACAACAATGCTCATTCAGTATCCAGATCATATGTCTGAGGTCTGTATCATCTGACCTCCTATTTATTTCACCAGGCTGAGCATCACCTGTCTTTCAAAGAGTCCCTCCTTCCTTTGTCTGTGAAGGAAATGCAGAAGCAGGCAACAAGTCCTTGAAAGTAACACCAATAACCTGCTGAAAATCATAACACCGAGTGTCCATTAAATAACACTGCCTTCGGTCACCATAGCAACTTTCGAGCTGCTTGGTGCTGTCTCCAACTCCAAACTCAGTAAAAATCCAAAGTTACTTCCAATGCCTTAAAGTGACAGTCCAGCTGTTAATCTTCCTCTCTCTCTCTCTCTCTCTTTTCAAAAGCAACATATCGGTGGTAAATAATTCTCTCTCTCTCTTTTCAAAAACACAGTTAATAGGGGTACTCCAGGATCTCCTCACATACTAAGCCAACTGAGAATATTACTTTAAACATCAGGGTGTTTGGTATGAATTTCTAAGATTTTAATCATGTTATGTTCTAATTCACATTTAGTAGGATAATGTGGTTACAGTATAGAAACTGGCCTTCCACCCCAACATCCCCCACTGATCTTTTTGGCCCATCTATGCTAATCCCAGTAGTCCCCATTATGCCTTGTATCTTGATGTGTCGATCTAAATGCTTCTGATTATGTCTGACTCCACCAGCCCATTCCAGGTACCAAAATCCTATGGGAAACCACTGTACTTTTAATACTTTGTATAAGCTGTCAGATAAATTAATGTAAGATTAAAGTGTAGCTTAATCATTTGTATTTTTACCAAAGTTGTAGTTTTATCATAATTTCAACTCTTTAACAAACTCATGTATTTTTCATGGTAGTGATGGTTCATCCACACTCACTGGCAGAAAGCGATATAGCAGCTAAACTAACGGTTTATCACCTTTCTCATTTTTCTTTGGCTAAATATTAGCACATTACTGTGTTAGGGAACTGGAGCTGCAGCTCGATGACCTTCGTCTGGTCAGGGAGAGTGAGGAGTTGATAGAGAGGAGTTACAGGCAGGTGGTCACACCAGGGCCACAGGAGGCAGACAAGTGGGTCACGATTAGGAGGGGGAAGAGGAAGAGTCAGGTAATAGAGAGTACTCCAGTGGCTATGGCCCTTGACAATAGGTACTCTTGTTTGAGCACTGTTGGGGGGGAGAGCTTACCCGGGGGAAGTGACAGTGGCCGTGCCTCCGGCACAGAGTCCGGCCCTGTAGCTCAGAAGGGTAGGGCAAGGAAGAGGAGGGCAGTAGTAATAGGGGACTCGATAGTAAGGGGGTCAGATAGGCGATTCTGTGGATGCAGTCAGGAGACCCGGATGGTAGTTTGCCTCCCTGGTGCCAGGGTCCAGGTTATTTCTGATCGTGTCCAAGATATCCTGAAGTGGGAGGGTGAGGAGCAGAGGTCGTGGTACATATAGGTACCAATGACATAGGTAGGAAAAGGGATGAGGTCCTGAAAGGAGAATATAGGGAGTTAGGAAGGGAGTTGAGAAAAAGGACCGCAAAGGTAGTAATCTCGGGATTACTGCCTGTGCCACACGACAGTGAGAGTAGGAATGCGATGAGGTGGAGGATAAATGCGTGGCTGAGGGATTGGAGCAGGGGGCAGGGATTCAAGTTTTTGGATCATTGGAACCTCTTTTGGTGCAGGTGTGACCTGTACAAAAAGGACGGGTTGCACTTGAATCCTAGGGGGACCAATATCCTGGCAGGGAGATTTGCAAAGGCTACTGGGGAGACTTTAAACTAGAATGCTGTGGGGTGGGAATCAAATTGAAGAGACTAGGAGAGAGGAGGTTAGTTCACAAATAGAGAAAGCTAGTAGACAGTGTGTGAGGGAGGATAGGCAGGGGACAGAGAACGGGAGCACTCAGACTGGAGATGTAGGGGAGAAAGAAGAAAAAGGTAACAAAGTTGTTTGCTCCATTAAGGATAAACAGAAAGTAAGAGGTGGAGAGTTTATTAAATGCATCTATTTTAATGCTAGGAGCATTGTAAGAAAGGTGGATGAGCTTAGAGCATGGATTGATACCTGGAAGTATGATGTTGTAGCTATTAGTGAAACATGGTTACAGGAAGGGTGTGCTTGGCAACTAAATATTCCTGGATTCCTGGATTTCGTTGCTTCAGGTGTGATAGAATTGGAGGGGCAAGAGGGGGATGTGTTGCATTGCTTGTAAGAGAAAATATAACAGTGGTCCTCTTTCAGGATAGATTAGTGCAGGGGTCCCCAACCTTTTTTGCACTGCGGACCGGTTTCATGTTGACAATATTCTTGCGGACCGGCTGACCGGGGGGGGGGGGGGGGGGCGGTTGGTTGCCAACGGACAAGAGTAGCTGTCAAATACGTTGTGTTTACCAAGATAAAGACTACAATGACCATGAAGCCTTGCGCGGGTACCAGAGCACATGTTTGACTTGCGCATGCGTGCACCTGCCGATTATTTTTCTACAAATCGTTTTTGGCCATTCTGTTCGGGGAGGGGGTGTTAATCACGACCAGAATATCGGTGATAAGTGGCTAATACACTCAATTTCGTTTCTAAAAGGGTTTATCTAACGAATTTAATATTAAACACACACCGCATATTTTCCTCGCACGAATATAGCGATAAGTCAATTATCAGGGGAGCTTGAAGTAAGTATTGAACCAACTTCCAGTAGAAGTGTCAGAAACAGGTTCGATATTATCATTTAAAGAAAAATTGGACAGGTATATGGACAGGAAAGGAATGGAGGGTTGTGGGCTGAGTGCAGGTCGGTGGGACTAGGTGAGAGTAGCGTTCGGCACGGACTAGAAGGGCTGAGATGGCCTGTTTTCGTGCTGTAATTGTTATATGGTTATATAAGTCAATAGCATCATAACATTTTAAGTAATGTTTGGATATTAAACACACTGCGCATATTTTCCCCGTATGAACATATAAAATTATTGCAACGCACCAATATCGCTGAATCAGTGGGAGCCCTGGGCTTGTTTACCTGCAACAAGACGGTGCCATCGAGGGGTGACGGGAGACACCGATACTCGAAGGGGGTTCCTTATGTCCAGTCTATTCCGCAATTTAATTTTTGTTACATTCATCGCAGAGATGTGTTGGAAATGGAAGCAACGTTTTCAGTGCTTTCGTGGCTATCTCAGGATACTTAGCCTTGGCTTTGATCCGGATTGCCGGCAGAGATGTCAAACGTACTTCTCAGCCCACCATCATTTGCAAGCTCGAGGAGTTGATCTCCTTCCCGCGCTGACACGGATGATGCGCGGGTAATGACCTCGCGTGCGTAATGGCTCAACAGTGGCCGTGACAGGGAATGAGGAAAGGTGCAGCTGACTCATATCGCCAAATCATATCGTTTCCTCGCGGCCCGGTGGTTGGGGACCGCTGGATTAGTGGACTCGTCTAGGGAGGCTATTTGGGTGGAATTGAGGAATGGGAAAGGTGTAGTGATGCTTATAGGGGTGTATTATAGACCAACTAATGGGGAGCGAGAATTGGAGGAGCAAATCTATAGAGAGATCGCAGATATTTGTAGAAAGTACAAGGTTGTGATTGTGGGAGATTTTAATTTTCCACACATTGACTGGGAAGCCCATTCTGTAAAAGGGCTGGATGTTTTTTTTTATTTTTTTAGATTATGAGAACACTCAGTCCATTTTATATTGTCATTTTGAAATGCATACATACATGTTTGGAGTTTGTAAAATGTGTGCAAGGTAGTTTTTTGCAGCAATACATAGAGGTACCAACTAGAGAAGGGGCAGTGTTGGATCTCCTGTTAGAGAATGAGATAGGGCAGGTGACAGAGGTATGTGTTGGGGAGCACTTCAGGTCCAGTGATCACAATGCCATTAATTTCAATATAATTCTGGAGAAGGATAGGATTGGACCTAGGGTTGAGATTTTTGATTGGAGAAAGACTAACTTTGAGGAGATGCAAAAGGATTTAGAAGGAGTGGATTGGGACAACTTGTTTTATGGGAAGGATGTAATAGAGAAATGGAGGTCATTTAAAGGTGAAATTTTGAGGGTACAGGATCTTTATGTTCCTGTTAGGTTGAAAGGAAAGGTTAAAAGTTTGAGAGAGCCATGGTTTTCAAGGGATATTGGAAACTTGGTTCAAAAAAAGAGAGATATCTACAATAAATAAATGAGGTGCTCGAGGAATATAAAGAATGTAAAAAGAATCTTAAGAAAGTAACTAGAAAAGCTAAAAGATATGAGGCTGCTTTGGCAAGTAAGGTGAAAATAAATCCAAAGGACTTCTACAGTTATATTAATAGCAAAAGGATAATGAGGGATAAAATTGGTCCCTTAGAGAATCAGAGTGGACAGCTATGTGTGGAGCCAAAAGAAATGGGGGAGATTCTGAACAATTTCTTTTCTTCAGTATTCACTAAGGAGAAGGATATTGAATTGTGCAATGTAAAGGAAACAAGAAGGGTAGTTATGGAAAGTATAATGATTAAAGAAGAGGAACTACAGGCGTTTTTAAGGAATATAAAAGTGGATAAGTCTCCGGGTCTGGACAGGATATTCCCTAGGACCTTGAGGGAAGTTAGTGTGGAAATAGCAGGGGCTCTGACAGAAATATTTCAAATGTCATTAGAAACGGGGATGGTGCCAGAGGACTGGTGTATTTCTCATGTTGTTCCATTGTTTAAAAAGGGTTCCAAGAGTAAACCTAGCAATTATCGGCCTGTGAGTTTGATGTCGGTGGTGGGTAAATTGATGGAAAGTATTCTTAGAGATGGTATATATAATTATCTGGATAGACAGGGCCTGATTAGGAACAGTCAACATGGATTCGTGCGTGGAAGGTCATGTTTGACAAATCTTATTGATTTTTTGATGAGGTTACTTGGAAAGTTGACGAGGGTAAAGCAGTGGATGTTCTCTATATGGACTTCAGTAAGGCCTTTGACAAGGTTCCACATGGAAGGATAGTTAGGAAGGTTCAATCGTTAGGCAATAATATCGAAGTAGTAAAATGGATTCAGCAGTGGCTGGATGGGAGATGCCAGACAGTGGTGGTGGATAACTGTTCGTCAGAT
Organism: Mobula birostris; assembly: GCF_030028105.1. Taxonomy (NCBI): domain Eukaryota; kingdom Metazoa; phylum Chordata; class Chondrichthyes; order Myliobatiformes; family Myliobatidae; genus Mobula; species Mobula birostris. Next base: position 26,199 of record NW_027275915.1, read on the forward strand.
TGGAGGACAGTGACTAGCGGTGTGCCTCAGGGATCTGTACTGGGTCCAGTGTTGTTTGTCATATATATTAATGATCTGGACGATGGGGTGGTAAATTGGATAAGTAAGTATGCAGATGATACTAAGATAGGTGACACCGTGGATAATGAAGTAGGTTTTCAAAGCTTGCAGAGAGATTTAGACCACTTAGAAGAGTGGGCTGAAAGATGGCAGATGGAGTTTAATGCTGATAAATGTGAGATGCTACATCTTGGTAGGACTAATCAAAATAGGAAATACATGATAAATGGTAGGGCATTGAAGAATGCTGTAGAACAGAGGGATCTAGGAATAATGGTGCATAGCTCCCTGAAGGTGGAATCTCATGTGGTTAGGATGGTGAAGAAAGCTTTTGGTATGCTGGCCTTTATTAATCAGAGCATTGAGTATAGGGGTTGGGATGTAATGTTGAAATTGTATAAGGCATTGGTGAGGCCAAATTTGGAGTATTGTGTACAGTTCTGGTCACCGAATTATAGGAAAGATGTCAATAAAATTGAGACAGTACAGAGGAGATTTACTAAAATGTTGCCTGGGTTTCATCTCCTAAATTACAGAGAAAGGTTGAACAAGTTAGGTCTTTATTCTTTGGAGCATAGAAGGTTGAGGGGAGACTTGATAGAGGTATTTAAAATTATGAGGAGGATAGATAGAGTTGACGTGGCTAGGTTTTTTCCATTGAGAATGGGGGAGATTCAAACAAGAGGACATGAGTTGAGAGTTAAAGGGCAAAAGTTTAGGGGTAACAGGAGAGTTACTCAGAGAGTGGTAGCTGTGTGGAACGAGCTTCCAGCAGAAGTGGCTGAGGCAGGTTCGATGTTGTCATTTAAAGTTAAATTGGATAGATATATGGACAGGAAAGGAATAGAGGGTTATGGGCTGAGTTCAGGTCGGTGGGACTGGGTGAGGGTAAGAGTTCGGCATGGAATAGAAGGGCCGAGATGGCCTGTTTCCATGCTGTAATTGTTATATGGTTATATATGGTTATACCCACGTGCAACCATCGACTGGTTTATTTTCTCTAAGGAATTTTTCTTATCTTGATTATAAAAGTGATGGATTTTCAGATGTACCATCTTTACTTCTTCTCTAATCTTTTATTTTCAGCTTCTGATTGCTTTTCATCCACCTCAGATTCATTTCTCAGCTTTTTATTTAGCTTGCTTAGTTTTTGTATGTTTGTTTGTACTTTAAAATAAATGATCGATAGAGTTAAGACTGCTCACCACTACTGATGCCTGGAAGAATGCCAAGGATCAGAAAATAAACAGAAAACTGGCACCCCTCTCTCTCTCTAACATTCCTACATCACAAGTCTCTCCGCTCAAACCTGTTTTTGATACACCTACCTTAGGGGAAAATCTCTGCCACAGACAGCTCCAATCCCGGCTATGAAAAGACAAAGGTTGACATGGGGCTAGCAACCCCATCCCATTACAACCCAGTGCAACGGAAACACCAACAGAAGCTCCAAAGACGTCATGCCTGGGAAAGGAAGGATACACCAAGAAGGTGAGCTACACCGGGGACAACAGACTGGCCCAGGACAGAAGACTCTGTTGGCAGCCTATTCCACAGTAGGGGTAATGGGCTTAAGAAGACCTGAGGGGAGAAGAGATTCTACCTCTGCTCTCTGTGCCTCTCATAATCTTATACACCCCATCAAGTCACCCCTCAGCCTCCTTCGCTCCAAGAAAAACACACCCAGTCCTCTCCAATCTCTCCCCTCAACTGAAGTCCTCCAATGCAAGGAACACTCTGGCGAATCTCTTCCAGCCCGATCCCGTCCTTCCTATAGTGCTGTAACCAGAACTGTATACAGTGCTCCGAATGCAGTCAACGTAATATTCCAACCTTTCTACTCTCTGCCCTGACCTATGCAAATAGGCATTCTGTAGGTCTTCTTCACGACCCTATTAAATGACCATCAGACCATAAGATTTAGGAGCAGAAGTAGGCCATTTGGCCCATCAAGTCTGCTCCGCCATTCAATCATGGACTGATCCAATTCTTACAGTCATCCCCTCTCCCCATCCCCTTTGTTGCCCTGGCTAATCAAGAACCTATCTATCTCTGCCTTAAATGCATCCAATGTCTTGGCCTCCACAGCTGCTCATGGCAACAAATTCCACAGATTTACCACTTTTTGACTGAAGTAATTTCTCCACATCTCTGTTCTAAATGGATGTCCTTCAATCCTGAAGTCGTGCCCTCTTGTCCTATACTCCTCTACCATGGGAAATGACTTTGCCATATCTAATCTGGTCAGGCCTTTTAAAATATGAAATGTTTCTATGAGCTCCCCCCTCATTCTCCTGAACTACAGGAAATACAGCCCAAGAGCTGCCAGACGTTCCTCATACAGTAACCCTTTCATTCCTGGAATTATTCTCGTGAATCTTCTCTGAACCCTCTTCAATGTCAGCACATTCTTTCTAAAATAAGGAGCTCAAGAAGGTCTCTTGATATGTGGGGGAGACTTAAATTTACAATTACAGCCAAAGTTAGACTCTTCCAATAGAAAAACATATGAAACAAAGTCCTTACATAAGAAAGTTAACACTCTTTTTGAGGATGTTGGTCTAATTGATATATGGAGGGACCTTTTCCCCGACAGAAGGGATTACACTTATTATTCTGCCCCCCATTCTGTATATACAAGAATAGACTATTTCATAACATTTGGAAAAGATAGTGACAAAATAATCACCTGTGGAATTGGGACAATAGATGTAAGTGACCATGCACTTATATATTTATCTGTTGATTTTGACCTACAACCAAAGAATACTATTTGGAAGCTAAATTCAAGTCTACTCAATGATTCCTATTTTAAGGAACAAATTAAAAAAGAAATTGGTCTTTACTTAGAATTCAATGATAATGGAGAGGTTTCACCTCCCATTCTATGGGATACTCTGAAGGCTGTCTTAAGAGGGAAAATTATAGCGATATCTTCATATAAGAAAAAAAAAGGAATAAAACATTAGAGGAATTACAAAATAAGCTGAAGGAACTAGGAAAAAAAACACAAATTGAGTTTGGCACAGGATACACTAGAGGAAATTTTAAAAATTAGGAATGAAATTAATAGTTTGGCTACACGAGAAATTAGAAAAAAATTAATGTTTCTGAAACAGAGACAGTATGAAAGTGGATCTAAATCTATGAAAATATTGGCGTGGAAACTGAAAAAAAAGATAGCAGAAAATACAATTCATAGAATAAGGGATCCAAGAACAAAAGTGATAAAAAAAAAATAAGCTAAGTGAAATTCAAGAAACTTTTGAGGTGTTTTACAAAACTCTATATTCCAAAGCTCCAGGGGGAAGCATAGCCCAGATTGACACCTTCCTGAATTCTCTAGAGTTACCCACTTAAAGCAAAGAACAAGATAGAACGATGACTGCTGACATAACTGAAGCTGAACTAAAAACTGTAATTAGTAGGCTTAAATTAAGCAAGTCACCAGGATCAGATGGAATACGGCAGAGTGGTATAGGGAATTTAGAAGTGAGTTAATTCCTGTTTTGCTCCCACACTGAACTGGGCTCTACAAAAGGTGCAAATGCCACCCAGCTGGAAGGAGATGATAATCTCAGCTATACCGAAAGAAGGCAAGGATAAAATGCAATGTGGGTCATTTAGACCAATATCTGTTCTTAATATAGATTGTAGAATATTTACCTCCATCATGGCCAAAAAAATTAAGGAAGATATAACAAGATGGAACCTAATTCCTTTTCTTGGTCTCAGTTCAAGGACTGAATCTATTAAAATGAATGTACTGCCCAGACTACTATATCTCTTTAAGACCCTACTAATAGAGGTTAACCAAAATCAATTCAATGAATGGAACAAGATGCTAACAAGATGCTGGCAAGGTAAAAGTCCTAGGTTTCGTCTCAAAACTTTGCAATTAGCCAAGGAAGGGGGGGGGGGCGGGAATGGGGCCTACCTTCTCTTAGAGATTATTATTTTGCAGCACAGTTGAGAGCCGTGATATGCTGGTGCAACCCATCATGTGACGCTCAATGGAAAAACATTGAGGAGAGGATACTTTCCATCCCCATACAGGCAATTTTGGCTGATAACAACCTACAAAGTTACATAAATAACATTGACAACCCGTGGGTGAAATGGACTCTTAAAATATGGAAAACTATTATAAAAGAATATAAACTAGAGAAAGACTTTGCAATTCTTAAATGGTGTGCATATGACTCGGATTTTACGCCGAATAAACTGGATGCTAGATTTAAGGACTGGACAGCTAAAGGAATAACAGCTATTTGCAATATAATGAAAGAAGGAACACTGTTCAGTTTTGAAATGCTCAAAGAGAAACACTTATTAGAAAAACAGGACTTTTATCAGTATTTACAGATGCAACAGTATGTTAATAGGACAGTTAAAAATGTAACCAAGGCAAGTACATGTCTGATAGAACTATTTAGAAAAGCATCTAATTCAGACAATGGTAGTAAAATCATTTCAAGCGTGTATAAGGATTTCTCAAATCTTAAAACACATTCGACTTCATACATTAAAACAAAATGGGAGAAAGAAGGAGGAATAATAATATCTGAGGAAGACTGGACAATAATATGGACGTATCAATGGAAGTGTACCAGTTCACAGAAATGGAGGGAGTTTGGGTGGAAAAACTTGATAAGATATTTTATTCCCTCTCGGAAATCCCATTATGATAGTAACTCCCCTGTTTGCTGGAGAAATTGTGGAAATAAAAATGCAAACCATTATCATATTTTCTGGGATTGCCCCATTATCAAAGACTATTGGAGTGGGATACATAATGCCCAACAAGACACCTTTAAATGTGAAATACCCTTAGAGAATAAGACCATATATTTTGTGTTTATACCTCAAGAATGGTTGAAAAGAGATAAATATTTAATGAATGTACTGCTGGTGGCTGGTAAAAAGACCCTTTCTAGGAAATGGTTATCACAGGAGAGCCCAACTTTAAATGTATGGATGGAAATTACAATGGGCATTTACAAAATAGAGAAGATAACAGCATCTGTTAATCATAAGTTGGAACAATTTTATTCATACTGGAAAAAATGGTTTAAGTACATAACACCTCATAGGCCTGATTTTATTCTCACAAGTCAATGAATATGTTGTAAAAAAAAGATCACTCCCTACTTTGTACATAGTTTTCTTCTTTCGATTGTTCTTTCTTTCCTCTCCTTTCTATAAGTGTATACCTCAGATAAATATTATGTGGAGATTTGTGACAAATATGATTATATGATATATATGTACAGTGTTTGTACATCTTATGGAAATGTTTGTCTGATGATGAAATTCAATAAAAAATAAATTATAAAAAAAAATAAGGAGCCCAAAACTGCACACAATACACACTCCAAGTGTGGCCTCACGAGTGCCTTATATAGAGCCTCAGCATCACATCCCTGCTCTTATATTCTGTACCTCCAGAAATGAATGCCAGCATTGCATTCACCTTCTTCACCACCAACTCAACCTGGAGGTTAACCTTTAGGATATCTTGCACAAGGACCCGCAAGTCCCTTTGCATCTCTGCATTTTGAATTCTCTCCCTATCTAAATAATAGTCTGCTCATCTATTTCTTCCAAAAAGTGCATGACCGTACACTTTCCAACATTGTATTTTATTTGCTGCTTCTTTGCCCATTCCCCTAAACTATCTAAGTCTCTCTACAGGCTTTCTGTTTCCTCAAGACTATCCGCTCTTCCACTCATCTTTGTATCATTGGCAAATTTAGCCACAAATCCATTAATACCATAGTCCAAATCACTGACATACATCGTAAAAGGTAGCGGTACCAACAACAACCCCCGTGGAACTCCACTGATAACTGGCAGCCAGACAGAATGGGATCCCTTTATTCCACTCTCTGTTTTCTGCCAATCAACCAATGATCCACCCATGCTAGTAACCTCCCTGTAATTCCATGGGCTCTTATCTTGCTAAGCAGCCTCATGTGCATCTCCTTTATCTACCCTGCTTGTAATTTCCTCAAAAAAATTGCAGTAGGTTAGTCAGGCAGAATTTTCCTTTCAGGAAACCATGCTGGGCTTGGCCTTTCTTGCCATGTGCCTCCAGGTATTCCGTAATCTCATCCCTTACAACTGATTCCAACAAGTTCCCGACCTCTGATGTCAGGCTAAGAGGTCTATCGTTTCCTTTCTGCTGCCTCCCACCCTTCTTATAAAGCACTGTAACATTTGCAATTTTCCAGTCATCTGGTACAATGCCAGAATCTATCAACTCTTGAAAGATCATTGTTAATGCCTCCGCAATCTCCCCAGCTACTTCCTTCAGAACCCAAGGGTGCATTCCATCAGCTCTAGGAAAGTTATCCACCCTCAGACCATTAAGCTTCTTGAGCACCTTCTCGGTCATAATTTTTACTGCTCATACTTCACTTCCCTGACACTCTTGAATGTCCGGTATACTGCAGATGTCTTCCACTGTGAAGACTGATGCAAAATACACATTCAGTTCCTCTGCCATCTCTACATCTCTCATTACAATATCTCCAGCATTATTTTCTATTGATGTTATATCTACTCACAACTCTCTTTTACCCTTTATATACTTAAAAAAGCTTTTAGTATCTTCTTTGATATTAATCACCAGCTTCCTTTCATAATTCAAGTTTTCCTTTCTAATGATTTTCTTAGTTTCTTTTTGTAAGTTTTTAAAAGCTTCCCAATCCTCTATCTTCCCACTAGCTTTGGCTTCCTTGTATGCCCTCTCTTTTGCTCTTACTTTGGCTCTGACTTTTCAGCCATGATAGTATCCTTCTTCCATTGGAAAATTTATTCTTATTTGGAATATATCTGTCTTGCACTTACCTCATTTTTTGCAGAAATCCCAGCCATTGCTGCTCTGCTGTCCTTCCTGCTAGTGTCCCTTTCCAGTCAACTTTGGCCAGATCCCCTCTCATGCCATTGTAATTTCCTTATTCCACTGAAATATTGATACATTGGAATTTAGCTTCTCCTTCTCAAATTTCAAAGTGAACTCGATCATATTGTGGTCACTGTTCCCTAAGGGTTCCTTAACCTTAAGATCTCTTATCACCTCCTGATCATTGCACAACACCCAACCCAGCACAGCCGATCCCCTAGTGGGCTCAACAACAAGCTGTTCTAAAAAGCCATCTCTTAGACCTTCTACAAATGATCTCTCTTGAGGTCCAGTACTGGCCTGGTTGTCCCAATCCACTTTCACGTTAAAATCCCCAACGGTTATCTTGACATTGCCCTTCTGACATGTCTTTTCTATCTCCTGCTATCTGATGAACATTAACTTAGCTAAAGAGTTATTAAAGAAAAGAAAGGGCCCATTATAATTAAACAGTTCAATGTGCATACAAGTTAGAGCTCACTTTGAATTGCCTGTAACTTAAGCCCACACCACCTTCCGAATGTCGCTCAAAATCATCTCAGACAAACGGGTCTCCCATGGGAGTATCGGTCCTTCCTCCTTGAAGCCATTCATCTGCACAAAGCACCTTGTGCAAACAGGGACAGCATCCTCAGCCATCTTCCCTCCTGTCTTCTCCCAGCTCCCACCAAAAAGCCCTCGACTCATACCAGTGTCCCTCACAAAAAAAACTCTCTGCCAAGCGTTCCCGAGAAACTTCTCCCAATTCCACCATCCTGATTGACTGACACCACATTCCTAAGTTGAACAACAAAGCCCCTTGTCTCAGCTCAAACTCAAACAGACTGCTCTTACAGAACTGCTGAAAATGAAATACCTACAGCATAAAGTAAAAATCTTAACCGAGGTGTGATACAGAAATAATAAAATGAAAGTTCATGGGTTCAATGGCCATTCAGAGTTCTGCTCCTGAATGGCTGAGTGTGTACATTCTGTCTTCCAATGCTCCACCTGACTGCCTTTCAGTATGCATCCTGCTGTAACCTTGAACAGCCTTCCTCACCGTCCACTACAACACCAACTCACACTCAGCGGACACTTTGTCAGGTATCTCCTGTATCTGAGTTTATGTTCGTGGTCTGCTGCTACAAGGTTCAATGTGGTGGGCATTCAGAGATGCTCTTCTGCACACCTCTGTTGTAACACATGGTTATCTGAGCTACTGTTGCCTTCCTGTCTGCTTGAACCAGTCTGGACATTCTCCTCTGACCTCTCTCATTAACAAGACGCTTCTCTGGAAAAACGTCACAGGGTATTTTTTCTTTTTTTGTTTTTTGCGTCACTCTCTGAAAACAGTAGAGGCTTCTGTGTGTGAAAATCTCAAGAGATCAGCTGTTTCTGGGATAACCAGCTTATCTGACACCAAGGATTATTCCATAGTCAAAGTCACCTAGATGACATTTTTTCCCATTCTAACGTTTGGTCTGAATAACACATGAACCTCCTAACCTTGTTTTTTTTTAATGGCCCGATCGAAATGACAGAGAGGGCTCCACACCAGCAATTTAAAATATAGCACTCATGTGCTTTTGGCTTGCTCAATTGTGATTCATTAGCAAAAGCAAATAAAAATAGGTTAGGAACTAGTGGATTGGCCATTGTATGAGTGGGCCAGTGTTAAGAGTGGAGTGTTTTTGGCTGAACGGACTTTGGCAAGAACGGGCTTGGGCGAGGTAAGTTTATGGTAAGTTTCTTCTTCATTCTTCAACTGTTAGTTCATAGTTCAAGTTTAATTGTCATTCAACCATACATGAACACCCATGAATGCAGTGAAATGAAATAACGTTACCCCAAGTTCAAGGTGCAACACACAGAACCAATAGTCACACATACCATGAAATACATATCGCAGATATAAGATATCAGTAAAATACAATCACATAAAATATATAATCCAAGACCCTGAGTCCATTACATGGAAATCTACAGTCAAACACAATGCGGCTTGTCTCCTGCTGAGCAAACACTGGGGACCAGCACCAACTCCTGCTTGAATGCCACACCACGCTGCCTCTGGTAGAACACACCAGCTCTGACAGCTCTCTCGTGGGCGGCTGCAAACAGGCGACACCGCGGCTTGCCACGCAGCCCCCCCACCTCCCCACCTCCCCGACAACCACCAGTGAATCGGACCTGCAGCATTCCACATTAACAATGTCCAACAGGATCTAGCGATCGCAAGAAAAGCGACTGAGACGATCACTCGAGTCAGATTGCAAACCTCCCTTGTGCACCGTCGCCTCTGATGCCTGTCTGACGCAGGCAGCAGCACGGTCCACACCAAATCCAGCTCCTTCAGTTTCTCCACCAATGAGCAACTCACTGATGGGGGAGACCTGCACTACTTTAAGTTCTTAGTATCAAGCAGGGTCTTGCAATCATAAAGAAAATGCTTAAAAAAAGGACAATAGCACCTCTCGTTGACCCCGCAGAGGCTGCTGCAATTGAACTCATTGCTATCTTATCACCTTACTATGTGAGGACATAGTGCGGTGAGAATGACTCCAGGGCTTGTGTTGTCTTCTTTGTTTGAGATGCAAGGAGACCTCTAGCCTCCCAGATAACCACTTCCGCACCAGGTGCACCGAGCTGCAGCTCCTTACAGACTGCGTTAAGGAACTGGAGCTGCAGCTCGATGACCTTCGACTCATACGGAAAACTGAGGAGGTGAGAGATAGAAGCTGCGGAGAGGGAGACACCCCTACGTTGCAGGAGGCTGGTACCTGGGTGACCGCCAGGAGAGGGAAATGAAATGGGCAGCCAGTGCAGAGTGGCCATTCCTCAATAATAAGCAAACTGCTTTGGTTACTGTTGAGGGGGAATAGCCTGCCAGAGGGGAGCTGTAGCGACCGGGTTTCTGGCACTGAGTCTGGCGCTATGGCTCAGAAGGGAGGTGGGGAGAAGAGGATTGCCATAGTGGGAAGGGATTCCATGGTTAGAGTAGACATGAGTTCTGTGTAGTGAAAGGGACACCCAGATGCAATGTTGCCTCCCATGTGCCAAGGTTAGTGATGCCTCAGTTCAGAACCGTGAAAGGGGGAGAGTGAACAGCCAGACATCTTGGTACATATTGGTGTTAGAGTGAATTTTTTGGGGTAGGTGACTTGTTTACACTTAAATGACTTTGGCCACCAGACTTCTATTTGACAAAGCGCTTCCTAAAAAGGTGTGAATACCAGATGCTTCTGGCACCGTAGTTTTGACCTGATGCTGTAGTTTCAAAGACAGTATTATCTATACATTATAAATATTAATTGTCTTCTATGTTAGCACGTAAAATACCAAAGAAATGTTTCGTAGACTTAACTTACATTCCTAAAGGCTGTGGATACCAACCCAGACATGTTGGCGTCAGAAGGAAAGGATGGTGTGAGATTTTGTATGTAGCTTCAATAGGAAGCATTGTCTATGCATTGCCTATAACTTTTTAAGTAGCGATTGCCTTTGTGTTTAGCATATAAATATCGAGCCCACATTCAGCTAGCAGAAAGCATTTCTGCGGAAAGCGTCTCCGTCTGTATGATGCCTGCTGCACCTTGTGTTGAATAAAGAAGCTGCTTTGTATCTACCAGTGACTCTGTCTCTCCAGTGATTTCATCCACGCTACAACAATAGGCACCAATGAAAAGTGAGGAGGTCCTAAAGAGAGAATTTAAGGAGTTAGGTAGAAATCTGAGAAGTGGTACCTTCAGGGTAGTAATCTCTGGATTGTTGCCTGTGCCATCTGCCAGTGAGGGTAAGAATATGATAATTTGGCAGATTAACACGTGCCTGAAGAATTGGTGCAGGGGACGGGCTTTCAGATTTCTGGATCGTTGGGATCTCCTCAGGGGGCGATATGACCTGTACAAAAGGGATAGGTTACACCTGAACCCAAGGGGGACCAATATCCTTGCAGTCAGGTTTGCTAGAGTTGTTGGGGAGGGTTTAAACCAGTTTGGCAGGTAGATGGGAACTGGAGTGATGGGGCTGAGGGTGGGGCAGCTGGTTTACAAACAGAGGTAGTGTGTGGTGAGACTGCTGACAAGGACAGGCTGATTGCGGCAAAATTACAGTCAGTGGGATGAGTTCCAGTGTACCATGGGGACAATTTTGAAAAGGTGATGAATACAGGACCGAGTGTGTTATATGTGAATGCACACGGTACACGGAATAAGGTAGATTGTGCAGTGCAGTTAAAGATTGGCAAGTATGGCGTGAGCATCACTGAAAATGAAATCAAATCCTTAGAAAGAGGTGATATAGCATTGGAAGATTTAGAATCCTTGGTGGAGTGAAAAGACTGCAAGAATAAAAAGACCCTGACGTGAGTTATATACAGACTCCAGCACCCAGGATGTGGGTACAAATTACAACAGGAGATAGAAAAGGCAAGTAAAAGGGACAATGTGACGATAGTCATGGGAACATTTTGATATTTGGGTAGATTGTGTAAATCAGGTTGGTGCTGGATTCCAAGAGAGGGAGTTTATAGTTCGCCTATGAGATGACACTTTTGAGCAGCTTGTAGTTTAGCTTACTAGAAAAAAGGCTATTCTGGATTGGGTGTTGTATAATGAACCAGATTTGACGAGAGAGCTTAAGGTAAAGGAACCCTTAGGAGCCAGTGATCATAAAATGATAGAATTCGTTATTTAATTTGAGAGGGAGAAGTTTAAGTCAGTATTACAGGGGAGTAAAGGGAATTATAGAAGCATGAGGGAGGAGCTGGCCAAAGCGGATTGGAAGGGGACACAACAGGAATGATGGTAGAAAAGCAATGGCTGGAGTTTCTGGGAGCAATTCAGAAGGCTCAGGATAAATACATCCCAAAGTAGAAAAGGGAGGATGACACAACCTTGGCTGTGAAGTGAAGTCAAAGCCAACATAAAAGCAAAAGAGGGGACATATCAGAGGGCAAAAATTAGTGGGAAGTTAGAGGATTGGGACACTTTTAAAAACCAACAGACACCAACTAAAAACCCATAAGGAGGGAAAATATAAAATACTGCATGAAGGTAAACCAGCCAATAAAACAAAAAGGATACAGAAAAGATTTTCCTGTATGTTACGAGTAAAATAGAGGCAAGAGGCGAGAGTAGATATTGGATTGCCAGAAAATGATGCTGGAGAGTGATAGGCATGAGGAAATCTGCGGATGCTGGAAATTCAAGCAACACACATAAAAAATGCTGGTGAACGCGGCAGGTCAGGCAACATCTCTAGGAAGAGGCATCTATAGGGACCCCGCCCGAAACATCGACTGTACCTCTTCTATAGATGCTGCCTGACCTGCTGCGTTCACCAGCATTTTTTATCTGGAGAGTGATACTACTGGGAACAAGTAAATGGTGGATGAACTGAATAAGGATTTTGCATCAGACTTCACTGTAGAAGACACCAGCAGTATGCCAGAAGTTTAAGAGTGTCAGGGGCAGAAGTGAGTGCAGTTGCTATTACTAGGGAGAAGGTGAGTGGGAAGCTGAAAGGTCTGAAGGTAGTTATATCACCTGGACCAGATGAAACATATCCCAGATTGTAGGGATATTAGCAATTCTGGAATTCTAACATCAGTAATTCTAACATCTAGATTCCGGAATGGTTCCAGAGGACTGTAAAATTACAAACGTCACTGAACGCTTCAAAAAGTGGGGAGGCAAAAGGAAGGAAATTATAGGCCAGTTAGTCTGATCTCAGTGCTTGGGTCGACTGTGAAGGATGAGGTTTCGGGGTACTTGGAGACATGGTAAAATAGGCCAAATCAGCATGGTTTCCTCAAGAGAAAATCTTACCTGGCAAATCTGTAGGAATTCTTTGAGGAAATAACAAGCAGTATAGACAAAGGAAAATTGCTGAATGTTGTGTACGTGGATTTTCAGAAGGCCTTTGACAAGGTGCTTAACAAGAGCCCATTGTACTATAGCAAAGATGGATAGCAGATTGGTCGACTGGCTGGAGACAAAGAATGGGAATAAAGGGAGCCTTTTCTAGTCGGCTGCCGGTGACTAATTGTGTTCCACAGAGGTCTGTGTTAGGAGCAATTCTTTTTACGTTGTATATCAATGTTTCGGATGACAGAAGTGATGGCTTTGTGGCCAGGTTTGCAGGTGATACAAAGATAGGTGGAAGAGCAGGTAGTGTTGAGGAAGCAGGGTGTCTGCAGAAGGACTTGGTCAGATTAGGAGTCATGGTCCAGATCGAGGTCTCTTTAAATTTACTTTGTTTATGTTACGATCCGGACCATTGACTCCCTGTTTTCCTTTGGTTCCCTGTTTTCCCGTGTCCCTCGGCCTTGGTGATTAGAGGCAATTAACTCTCGGTTGAGCCGGTAGTTTATAGTCTCCGGCTTTCAGCTGTTCGGCGCGAGAGCGTTTGCAAAGTCACCAAGGCACGGTGTGCCGATGTCATCTGGCCGGAGCAAGCCTGGTCTCCGCAGAAGCGAGTGCCGGTAATTCGCCTTCCCTCACCAGAGCAACCCTGTCCAGTTACCTCGCCAAAGCGAGCCTGCAAAGTTTCCTCATCAAGGTGGGTCTGTCAGTTAACCTGCCAGAGGGAATCAAGAAACGCTGTCTACTGTTCCCAGGCCGAGTCGAGAGCTCGGCACTACCCGGAGGCTCCAAGTCAAGTCCTGGCCCTGGCGGTCTGTGATTCCTGTCCTACCCCCCTGTCTGAATCCCTTCTCTGCCCCTCTCGCCTCTAGCCCTCGTCTGCAGCCCTGGCCTGCATCCCGGTCTACTTCTATTGCCGGAGCTAGATAGGGACGTCTGGTGTTCTTTCGTGTTGGTCTTGTCTTGTCTTCGCCTCCGTGGGGTAAGTCTGGCCGTCTTGCCATTGCCCCACGGGGGGGTCATGTCTTGTCGTGTTTTGCCCTCGCCTCCGTGGGGTAAGTCAGGCCGTCTTGCCGTTGCCCCGTGGGGGGTCATGTGTCCCAACCCTATGTCCTGTACCCAAGGAGGGGTCCCGACTCTGTGTTCTATGTATGTGTCCATGATTCCATGTACCTGCTCTCCCGAGACAGAGGCTCTGTTTTTCCATGTTCCTCCTCTCCCTAGCCCATGTCATGTCCATGCCTGGTTCTGGGGTCCGAGCCCGAGGCAAGACCCAGGTACTGGGTCCTTGCCCAGTCCCTGGCTCGGAGTCCATACCGTAGCCTCTTCATGTCACCGCTAGTTCTGGGATCCGATTCCGAGTCCTAGCCCAGATCCCTAGTCCCAGCCTAGTCGTAGTCCTGAGTCCTTGTCCAGTTCACTATTCCTGCTCCTGCTTTGCTCTCCTGGTATCAAACAATAAACTCAATTTAATCAACCTCACAAGATGTGTCTTGCATTTGGGTCCCCCCTTGCTCCCAATGCCTCCCCACTGTGACATTAGGAGAATGGGCAAAGAAGTTGTGGATGGAATACCATGTCGGGAGGTGTAGAGTCATGTAATGTGGTAGAAGAAATATAAGAAAGGCTGTGGAGAGGATTCAAAGATCGCTCAGGAGAATGATTACGGGAATGAAAGTGTCATAGTGTGAGAAATGTTTGACGCCTCTGGGAGTGTACATGCTGGAATTGAGAAGAATGAGGGGGGATCTTCAAAGTTCAAAGTAAAATTTATTAATAGAGTATACATGTCACCACATACAACCCTGAGATTCTTGTTCTGTGGGCCAAACTTAGCAAGTCGATAGAACAGTAACTGTAAAGTGTAAACAAACAGTGCAAATACAGATAAAAATAAATCCCCTTTTGTTCAGGAGCCTGATGGCTGAGGGGTAGTAACTGTTCTTGAACCTGGTGGTGCGAGTCCTGGGGCTCTTGTATCTTCTACCTGATGGCAGCAGTGAGAAAAGATCATGGCCTGGGTGGTGAGGATCTTTGATGGCGGATGCTGCTTCTCTACGGCAACGTTTCAGAGAGATGTGATCAGTGGTTGGGAGTGTTTTACCCAGGATGGACAGGCCGAATCCATTACCTTTTGTAGGATTTTCAGCTCAAAGGCATTGGTGTTCCCAGACCAGGCCACAATGCAGCCAGTCAGCACACTTTCCAGAACACATCTGTAGAAGTTTGCCAAGGTTTTTGACGACATACAGAGCCTCTACAGACTCCTGAGGAAGCAGAGATGCTGCCGTGCTTTCTTCACAAAAATATTGATACGATGGGTCCAGTCCAGGTCCTCCGAGGTAGTGACACACGGGAATTTAAAGCTACTGATCCTCTCCAGCTCTGATCCTCCGATGATTCCTGGCTCATGGACCTCTGGTTTCCCTCTCCTGATGTCTGCGATCAGCTCCTTTGGCTTATTGAAATTGAGTGAGAGGTTGTTGTTATTACACCACACAACCATGTTTTCAATCTCCCTCCTGCATACTGATTCATCACCCCCTTTGATACAGCCTATAACAGTGATGCCATCAGCAAACTTGTATATGGTGTTGGAGCTGTACTTAACCACACAGTCACAGGTGTAAAGCGAGTAGAGCAGGGGGCTATGTGCACATCCCGGTGGATCTCCTGTGCTGGTGGAGATTGTGGAGGAGATGCTTTTACCAATCTCAACTGACTGGGGTCTACAAGTGAGAAATCCAGGATCCAATTGCACAAATGAGTATTAAGGCCCGGGTCTTGGGGTTTACTGATTGGTTTTGAAGGGATGATGGTGTTAAATGCCGAGCTGTAATTGATAAAGGGTATCCTGATGTTTGCACCTTTGCTGTCCAGATGTTCCAGGGTTGGTGAAGAGCCAGTGAGATGGCACCTGCTGTAGACCTGTTGCTCCGGTAGGTGAACTGCAGCAGAATCAAGTCGCCATTCAGACAGGAGCCGATATGCTTCAACACCTGCCTTTCAGAACACTTTATATGCGGACGTAAATGCCATTGGGCGATCATCATTCAGACAGGGTACCACGCTCTTCTTGGGCACCAGTACAATTGAAGCCTGCTTGAAGCAGGTGGGAACGTGAGTTTAATTGAAACCTATTGATTATTGAAAGGCCTGGATCGGGTGGAGGTGGAGGTCATTTCCCATGGTATGGGTATCTAGGACCAAAGGTCACAGTGTCAGTCCTTTGGACTGTCCTGCAGGAGAAGATGGCGGCGCGACGCGACGCAGTGTGCGCGGCCGCTCCGAATTGATATCGTATTTGTGAAGTAGGATGCTGTGCACAATCCTGATTTGATGGAGACAGCCGTGAGAAGCACGGAGGAACATCTGGAGAAACTTCTGAAATGCCTGCTTCGCTGTCGCTGCTACTGTGCAATCGAGAATCTCCGGAGGGGAAGGCCCCAAGTCCTCAGCTTTGCCTATTGCCGGGGCTGGGGTAGAAGCGCTTGGTAGAATGGTGCTCGGTGCTCGGTGTCGGAGGGCTGGTCGGAGGCTCGGAATTTTCGGACAGATTCAGAGTCAGACTGTGGTCGGGTGCTTCCAGGGTGCTGCATCAGCAAGTTTGCGGCGCTAGGAAGCTCATGGCAGGGAGAGCTTCTCCCTTAACCATCTGCGTGAGATGATGGGACTTTCAAGAGACTTTGTGGCTTTTTACCGTGCCCATGGTCTGTTCTTCTATCAAATTACGGTATGCTTTGCACTGTTGTAACTATATGTTATAACTACGTGGTTTTTGTCCGTTTTTTTCAGTCTTGGTTTGTCTTGTGTTTCTATGATATCATTCTGGAGGAACAAATTGTATCATTTCTTAATGCATGTATTACTAAATGATAATGAAAGAGGAATGCATGTCCTCATAATTTAATCTAATGTAATCTAATTTATAACGGAGATGAGGAGGAGTTTCTTTAGCTAGAGGGTGCTGAGTCTGTAGAATTTGTTGCCACAGGCGATTGTGGAAGCCAGGAAATTGGGTATATTTAGGCAAGGGTGATGGGTTCTTGATTAGTTAGGTCATGAAATGACACGGGGTGAAGGCAGGAGAATGGGGTTGAGTGGAATAATGCATCAGCCATGATGAAATAGCAGAGCAGACTCGATGGGCTGAATGGTCTTATTCCTATCCTCTGATAGTCTTATGTCTAAATGCTTTTATGCATTGAATGCTGCCACATGATTGGTTGGTTAGATGCGAGCATTGTGGAAGTGTACCTAATAAACTGGGCTCAGATTCAATGCACCATCCACAAACATTCTGACCATGTATCTGCAGAGGTAGTTAATTTTTTTCATTTAAGTGTTTATTAAACTGGGCTATTTTTTTGTTTCAAAAGAATAATTCTGACCAGTTTTGACCCTTTATACTGTCCCATCAAACATATTCAAAGGCAAAGTCAAGATTACTGTCATTGGCACAAGTGCAGGTATGCACAGGGGTAATGAAAAACTTACTTGCAGTAGCATCACAGGCAAACGGCATCATACAAGCCAGGTTCACAATAAATTACACATAACTTATACACAATTTCCACAAGAAAACACGAAGAACAAACTACAACCAAGAGCATTGTAGTGCAAAGTGATCACAGTGTTCTATGCTGTAGTGATTGGGGTGGTGCCAGTTGGATCAAGAACCTAAAGAACGGTTGAAGGGAAGTAGCTACTCCTGAACCCGGTGGTGCGGGACGTCCTGCCCCATGGGAGCTGGGAGAAAATGGCAAGGCCCGGATGGTGGGGAGCTCTGAAGGTGGGATCGATTGTTTGAAGGTTGTGAAACTAAATATTTGACTACATTTGTCCAAGTGGCTAGGTTACATCTGGGGGACAGTGACCACCGCTTCCTGGCCTTTAGCATTATCATGGAAAAGGATAGAATCAAAGAGGACAGGGAAATTTTTAATTGGGGAAGGGCAAATTATGAGGCTATAAGGCTAGAACTTGCGGGTGTGAATTGGGATGATGTTTTTGCAGGGAAATGTACTATGGACATGTGGTCAATGTTTAGAGATCTCTTGCGGGGTGTAAGGGATAAATTTGTCCCGGTGAGGAAGATAAAGAATGGTAAGTTGAAGGAACCATGGGTGACAAGTGAGGTGGAAAATCTAGTCAGGTGGAAGAAGGCAGCATACATGAGGTTTAGGAAGCAAGGATCAGATGGGTCTATTGAGGAATATAGGGAAGCAAGAAAGGAGCTTAAGAAGGGGCTGAGAAGAGCAAGAAGGGGGCATCAGAAGGTCTTGGCGAGTAGGGTAAAGGAAAACCCCAAGGCATTCTTCAATTATGTGAAGAAAAAAAGGATGACAGGAGTGAAGGTAGGACCGATTAGAGATAAAGGTGGGAAGATGTGCCTGGAGGCTGTGGAAGTGAGCGAGGTCCTCAATGAATACTTCTCTTCGGTATTCACCAATGAGAGGGAACTTGATGATGGTGAGGACAATATGAGTGAGGTTGATGTTCTGGAGCATGTTGATATTAAGGGAGAGGAGGTGTTGGAGTTGTTAAAATACATTAGGACGGATAAGTCCCCGGGGCCTGACGGAATATTCCCCAGGCTGCTCCATGAGGCGAGGGAAGAGATTGCTGAGCCTCTGGCTAGGATCTTTATGTCCTTGTTGTCCACAGGAATGGTACCCGAGGATTGGAGGGAGGCGAATGTTGTCCCCTTGTTCAAAAAAGGTAGTAGAGATAGTCCGGGTAATTATAGACCAGTAAGCCTTACATCTGTGGTGGGAAAGCTGTTGGAAAAGATTCTTAGAGATAGGATCTATGAGCATTTAGAGAATCATGGTCTGATCAGGGACAATCAGCATGACTTTGTGAAGGGCAGATTGTGTCTAACAAGCCTGATAGAGTTCTTTGAGGAGGTGACCAGGCATATAGATGAGGGTAGTGCAGTGGATGTGATCTATATGGATTTTAGTAAGGCAGTTGACAAGGTTCCACATGGTAGACTTATTCAGAAAGTCAGAAGGCATGGGATCCAGGGAAGTTTGGCCAGGTAGATTCCTCAGCATTTGGAGAGGCATAGTCAAGTGTGGATAGTTTGGTAGTCTGTCCCAGGTTGGGGGGCGTGAGAGTAAAGAGTAATGTTTGGATCTATAACTTCTAACCTTTATCTTGGCACTATTTATTGTGATAACTAACACATGCACATTAAATTGTTCCTCTCTATAAAGTCTTAATCCTCCAAGTGCGTGTCTTCAGTTATTTGCTGTGTAGTTGTACAGACACCGCAGATTTGCGAGTACGAACCGGAATGTCACTAACTGCACCGATAGTTACGAGAGGACAACATGCGGAGGAAGGGAGAGAGACAATGAGACAATAATGAACCAGTACGGAGGTGGTGGTCATGGATGCGAGAAAAGCGCGCGTGAAGAACAGTGCACAGTACACAGTGAGAGGTGCACGAATGGTAAAGCAAAAATAAAAATAAAGTGACGATGGCCTTAGTGTGGAAAGTTGATGAAGTTGATAGTGCTAAAGGAACTGGAAATGGTATATCCAGAGGGTTGAACTGTAGTGTAATGCTAACGATGTGGATGAGGTAAGGAAAGTCTCTACACTTTGCTTAGTGGGTGCTGGAACGTACAGTCTCTTACGCAACTTAGTAACAACTGAAAAACCAGCAAGTGAGGCGTTCAACAAAATTGCTGCAATTTTGCAGAATCACTTGAGCCCAAAACCACCACTAATAGCTGAGAGATTTAGATTTCACAAAGGGAACCAGTCAAAGGATGAAAGCATTTCTGAATACATTGCAGAACTGGGTAAACTTTCCTGATACTGTTACTTTTGAGATGGACTTTCTGATGCATTAAGAGACAGGCTTGAATGTGACATGCATAGTCAAAGCACTCAAAAGCGGCTACTGTCCGAATGAGATCTAAATTAGAATGGGCAATAACCATTGCAATATTGTTTGAGACTGCAGAAAAGGGTGTGACAGAACTTCAGAAACCCTAATCTTAACTCTAATGCTAAATGCACCAAATGTCTCTGAATGGTACGAAAAGCTAAAACTGTTATTGATCTGGCAAATCTTCCCAAGATGCAGATAACTGTTGGTTCAGAGAAAAAATTGCAGAAAATGTCACAGACAAGGCCTCATAGAGAGTGAGTTAGACAAAAATCACAACAAAGAGAAAAACCACACAAAGTGAAAAGTTTCAAACACAAAACTAGACAAATACACAAAGTGACTGAATATGTAGCTGAATCAGACAACACAGAGTCTGACAAAGGTGAATTGTCATGCCTGGAACTGCATAGCATTACTGAAGCAGATCACAAAAGCACTTGGATCACAACATATATGTCTGGTGTAGAACAACAAAAGGAGCTGGATACAGGGTCAGCTTGGTCAATAATTTCAGAGGCTGACTACAACAGACTATTTTCTAAGCTACCTTTAGAAAAGACCTCGGTGATGCTGAACACCTACACAGGTAAAAAAGTGCCCCCCAAAGGCAAACTAAAAGTGAGTGTGATGTACAGTGGTAAACCACAGCAGTTACAGAGCCTTATGTGTTGAAAAATGGAAGGCCAGCACTTTTCAGATATGAATGGTTGAGAAAAATTGAACTAGACTGGCAACTGCAGCCCAAACAGTTGCACTAACCAGAGACTGTCTCAGCTGCTTTATGCTAATGAGAAGGTGTTTGAGAAGGTATTAAGATATTTAAGGGTACGAAGACCAGAGTTGAACTGGATGAAGCAGCAACAGCAAGATTCCATACAGCGCGACAAGTGCCTTATGCACTACGTTCCAGGAATGCTGAACTTCAGAACTTGGAGGCAGTGGAGCAACTGGGCCATGCACATTGTCCAGGTGATCAAGAAAGGGAAGACTGGAGCTGTTCACATATGTGGGGATTACAAGGTGGGAAACAACCTGGGACTGCATACTGTTCAGTATCCCCAGCCGCAAATAGGAGAGGGGAGATTGAGATTGCCTTGTCACAAGCCTATCTGCAAATGGAGATTGAGGAGTCAAGCAGGAAATTCCTCACAATCAACACTCTCAAGGGTCTGTTCCAGTATAGTCTTTAGCAACACATCAGCTTCTGCAATTTGGCAAAGAGCAATGGACCAAGAGCTCCAAGATATCCCAGGAACACAATGTTACCTAGATAACATCTAGGAGCCCACTTTTATGGCATGGAGTTCAGGGGTACCTAACAACACAGCAATTGAAGATGAAGAGTCTTCATTCTGTGACCCAGCAGAGGTGTTCCACACAGCATTGGTGGATCAGTTGCCCACAAAGAATGACCCAACATTGTCGAACATCTATGACATCGCCATAGGCAGCTCATGGTAATCCTGTGTTTCCAGACTTCTCAGACAAGACCAACTCTCTGTATGTCAGGGAACCCTGATGTGTGGATCTCGTGTTGTGGTTCCCTCTAAAGTTTAGAGTCTAAAATGCACACTAGAGTGTTAGAAAATCTCTATGAAGGACACCTGGGTAGATTCAAGATGAAGAGCCTTGCCCAGAGCTACGTGTGGTGGCTGGGCAATAGCTAGACAGATTGAAGAGTTGACCGAAAGCTGTTTGGGATGCTACAAAGTTTGAATGCACCCCACAGGCTCTCTTACACCTGTGGGAACGGCTGTCTTCACATTGGCAAAGTGTGCTTATTGATTTTGCTCGGCCATTCACAAACTCCATGTTTCTGATTGCTGTGGGTGCTAGTTAAAAGTGGCTTGAAGTCAAACAATGAACTTCACTACATTATAACTGACTGTTTCCACTTTAAGGACTATCTACCTCTGAAATGGCTGGTACCAGAGGAGGCAGGTAATTGAACAGGAGAGCATGGATTATGATCACACATACTGAGACAGAGTGAAAAGTTTTTGTTTGTGTGGCGTCTGTGCTGTGGTTTATTAAACTTTGTAGAAATATTTGCTGGAAGTCTGAATGGTACCTTAACTCCGTGATTTTGCAGCATGTAAGGACTCTGTA